>NC_141045.1:8892500-8950000 GCF_052040795.2 Danio rerio | reverse complement strand
TCGGGAAAATGTGTTTTATGTAAATTCAGACCACGAGTCCACATATATGGACATCATTTTTCTCTAAAAGTAAATCATGTCAAAGGATGATATTTAGATCTTTTATTCTAATTAGGCTCCAATAAGCCCAAATAGCAAAGAGAAATAAAAAATGCATGTAAAAAATACCTTGGGCCTTAAGAGGTTGTAGGAAATAAACACTAATTTAAAATTAGATTGATTCAATTTTTACTTAAATGTATTCCAATATAATATTTTAACTTGTATTTTTTTATAATTAGTCAAACTTATTTTTATTATAATTAAATTTTAGGGTTTTTTCACCTTTAAATGGAAAGGACACTGGAAGTTACAGACAGGATAGTGTAGATCATTTTAATGCAGTAATGCCATTGCCCCTTAAACATATCCTGCTGGTTGTCAAACTAGTGCATAATTGTTAAAAAAAAGGCAAATTCAATCTTGACGTAGCATTATAACAGCGATCATAACATTATTTATCAATATGTAGATCTTTTTGGGTTCTCAGAAGCTACAGAAATTGCATTTGTATAGCAGGAAATATGTTAGGACTATTGTTATTGCTTACATCCCTCAAAATGGTCTATTGGGAGCTGAGAGAGGGAAATGGTCAGCAAAGGATCTCATGCCGGGAATCGAATTCGGGTCTCTGTGAGCACTACAGGGCTGTATGTCAGTGCACTAACCAGTAGGCTATTGAAAAAGGCTATCAAAATATAAAATACAAACTACATTATGAAAATATAAATTTACGTCAGTGTAAAATGACGACAAAAAAACAAAATGTTTAAAGACAGAAGGAAAATATTAAATAATACAAATAAAAATGCATTGATGGTTAATATCTATAGATTTCTAGATAAAGTTAATATCGTAATAGTTAATATATAATTAATATATAATAAATTTAGTATATTAGTTAATATCTATATCTAAATATTATTATTATCCTAATTGTTAATATATAGTTAATATATGCAGTGCATCTGGAAAGTATTCATAGCGCTTCACTTTTTCCACATTTATTTATGTTACAGCATTATTCCAAAATGGATTAAAATAATTGATTTCCTCAATTTTACACACAATTCACCATGATTAGCCATTTTCAGATCTCTCCAGAGATGTTCAATAGGATTTAGGTCTGGGCTCTGGCTGAGCCACTCAAGGACATTCACTGAGTTGTTGTGAAGCCACTTCATTGATATTTTGACAGTATGCTTTGGGTCATTGTCCTGCTGGAAGATGAACTAAACTGAAATAAATATGAATTTAATCCATTTTGAAATAAGGCTGAAACATAAAAAATGTGAAAAAAGTGAAGCGCTATGAATATTTTCCAGATAAGACTAATAATAAAATAATAATAAAGTAATAATAATAATAAAGTTAGTATCTATATCTATTTAATGTCTAATATAATAAAATCTAAAATTAAAATTTCAAATTGGGCATTTCAGCTTATATTACTTCATTTTAAATACATTTATTCTTAATTTGCGTCATTTTATGACTTATTTCTTAGATAAATTATATATAAACAATGCATTGAATTTACAGTTCTCGTTGGAACTTCATGTAAAAAACCTTTTACCTTTTAAATATTCACCCCGTCCCACTTTTGAAATCATTGCTTTATTGTTTGGCCAAATATAAACTTGCATGTAAATGATTCTTTCGTCTTTTGGAGAGTCTCTCAAAAATTAATGTGTGATCATTTTTGCAAATGTCCTTAATGTGAGTGTTAAAAACAGAACAAGAGCATACAGAGAACCAGAACAAGTAAGTCATTCATTCATTTATTTTCCTTCGGCTTAGCCCCTTATTTATCAGCAGTTGCTACAGCGGAATGAACCACCAACTTTTCCAGCATTTGTTTTCCAGCTCTTACTCAGTACTGGGAAACACCCATACACACTGGCATTCCCTCACAAACTAATACACTACGGCCAATTTAGCTGACCTAATTCATCTATAGCGCATGTATTTGGACTGTGGAAGAAACCAGAGCACCCGGAGGAAACCCACGCCAACACGGGGAGAACATGCTAACTCCACACAGAAATGCCAAATGACCCAGCTGGGACTCACATCAGCAACCTTCTTGCTGTAAAGCAACAGTGCTAACAACTGAGTCACCGTGCCACAGTATTTAGTCATTCTTAGGACTAAATTTACAACACTGTTACTCTCATTAGTACTGTCTGTTTTCAGCACATTACTCTGGATGGGAACAGCCTGACCTCAACCGATCTGGTGAATTTGGGGAAAGGCCTCTATAAGATTAAGGTAATGTTTTATCATGGATGCCGCAATCAGTTTTATAGTCGATTAACATTTACAAACAACATTTTGATCTGCCCCTCAGCTGACCCCAGAGGCCGAGCAAAAAGTTGTGGAATCCAGAGAGCTTCTGGACACTATTGTGAAAGAAAACAAAGGTGAGCACAACATACACTACATTGATGAGTATGGGAAATGTACAGTTGAAGTCAAAATTATTAGCCCTCCTGTGAATTTTGTTTTCTTTTTTAAATATTTTCCAAATGATGTTTAACAGAGCAAGGAAATTTTCACAGTGTGTCTGATAATATTTTTTGATAATATAACGCACTGCTCCGTGTAAAGCCCTTCTCCACGATGCGATCAAACAGCTCGCCACCTGACACTCTGGAAAATACAAGAAATTACGTGTTTTTTCATCTCATGTATTCAGAAAAGATTTAATTACACAGGCAAATACATTACACCATAAATAGCATCTTAAACATACTGCTGTAAAAGCAAAGTATGTAGTATGTAATTTTGAGGGCGTGTATTCACAACAAACAAATATGTAGTTTAATGATGCAGTGACTGAGTGTGGAGTCATGGGAGTTGTAGTCTTCATTACATGTTACAGGACTCCTGCAGAAATCATGTTTATGGATGAGCTAAAGTATTCAACACTTAATATCACTTATTATCATGGTAGTATGAAGCAGAAGAAGACAGTCTACCACTTCTGGTTCTGCTCGTGATCATGTGGAGAAGCAGCAGCAGCTGTTTTAGCAGACTAAATACAGTTTAGGTTCTTAAGTTATAATGCTGCTACTTGAAGTTCAATAACGCACAGCATGTTAAATCTTGGTGTTTCACTTTTTTCTATGAAACCAAGCCAGAAAATGAATTGAACTTAATTTCTCTGGATTTCGAAACATTTGGGATAATGCAGGTACATAAGTCAGCAATAGAAGACTGTTTAATTGGTTTATGGGTATTCAAAAGAGCAGAAACCCAAACAAAAACATCCTAAAAAACAAAAAAAAAACAAACCAAGCTAAAGCAATACTAAAAAACCAAACATACAAAAGAAACACAAAGCTAGCCAACGAATAAACCAATAACCAACAATTAAATAGCAACAAATAACTAGCCAAAGCGATTAAAGACAAACCAAAATAACCCAAACCAAGCAAAATTAAACAAAACAAAAAGCTAAAAAAAAATAAAATAAAAAATAAAATCCAAAACAAGTCTTTTTTGTTTTATTTCAGCTAGAATAAAAGCAGTTTTCATTTTTTAAAACCATTTAAGGTCAAAACCAACCATCATTATACACTAGCTTGCCTAATTACCCTAACCTGCCTAGTTAAATTAATTACCCTAGTTAAGCTTTTAAATGTCACTTTAAGCTGTATAGAAGTGTCTTAAAAAATATCTAGTCAAATATTATTTACTGTCATCATGGCAAAGATAAAATAAATCAGTTATTAGAGATGAGTTATTAAAACTATTATGCTTAGAAATGTGTTAAACCAGAAATTGGGGGAAATAATAAACAGGGGGGCTAATAATTTAGGGGGTTTAATAATTCTGACTTCAACTGTATATGACATTATGGCAGGAATTTTCATAAATGGTTTGTAAAATAATAAAATAAAATTAACACCCAATTGGATCAGCATGAATGCATAAATAATCCTCATTAATACTAAATTAACTTATTTTTCCAGTTGTGTATGGCATCACTACAGGGTTTGGTAAATTTGCACGGACTGTCATTCCAGTCAGCAAGCTCAAGTATGTATGTTCTTTCAAAGTTGTAGTCTAGTTTCTCCACTTTTGCATTTAAAATGAGGCATAATTAAAACTGCTGTTTTTCCTGTTACAGGGAACTTCAGGAAAACCTTCTGCGATCACACTCATCAGGTGTGACGTTCAAGTGAAATACAGTGGTCCCTTGTTAATCGCGGGAGTTACGTTCTAAAAATAACCCTGCAATAGGTGAAATCAGCAAAGTAGTCAGCTTTATTTTTTACAATTATTATAGATGTTTTAAGTCTGTAAAACCCCTCACTATACACTTTTTTTAGACAGACATTAACATTTTCACACTTTTCTCTCGTTTAAAACTCGTTTATAGAAAAATAAGTCCAGTTTTAAAGAAAAAAAAACAAAGATCAAAATCTGTTGTCAGGCACAAATTATATTCATCGCTGTCAGCAAAAGGTTCATAAAGCTTTAATGTTGGCATCCATTGTAATGTTTTAATCCACAAAACTAAAGCAGGCTCCATCTTTAAGCGGGTCGCACACCGGATGTGGTGCCCACATTACAGTTAGGAGTAACACACACCAGATGCACATAGTCGCATGTTATTTAAAATGAAACTATTCAGATGGTGCTCTGTGGCGCAGCAGTGCTATAAACAGTGTCCTGAGTTGTACCTGGGCACTGCAGACAGCTGCCGACTTGCGGCGCCGTTGTGCATACCCTGATATAATCCTGTTTACAATTCTAAAATGTATGGTGCGTCGTAGTGCGGCGCCGTTGGTGTGTGACCCCCTTTACGATGGTCCTGCTTCAGACAGTTCCGACCATTTTTGCATCCATGTTGGAACTCACAGTTAGCGATCGAAGATTTATGTTGATTTGGAAAGCTGAACATATGCTGTACTGGAGACATGGAGGAAATTGATTGACAGTGGTCTACAGCCAATCAGGACGCAGAACACAATGCGCTGCATGTCAAAAAATCTGCGAAACTGCGAGACCGGGAAAGTTGATCCACGTTTTAGCGAGGAACCACTGTATACATAGAATTCTTTTTAACATCATTTTTCTAACAATATCCTTAAAGGATCACTGAAACACAAAAACAGTTGAGTTTTACCATTTTGAAATCCATTCAGCCAATTTATGTGTCTGGTTGGAGCACTTTTAGCTTAGCATAGATCATTGAATCTGATTAGACCATTAGCATCTCACTCAAAAATGAGAAAAATACAAATTTACCTCTGAAGTTACATTGTGTACTAAAACTGACAGAAAATAAAGTTTCTAGTTTTTAGGTCGATGTGGCTGGGTTTTATACTCTAATGTTGGCGTAATAGTCAAGGAATTTGATTGGCTGCAGCAGGCGCAAAATCAGCCTACAAATAATCAACTTCTCATTTTTTTCATCAGGTCTCAGTACACAATATAACTACAAAAGAGTCTAGTTTTAAATAGGAAAATTATTTAAACTTTTTAATCGTTTTTGAGTAAGATGCTAATGGTCTAATCTGATTCAATGATCTATGCTAAGCTAAGCTAAAAGTGCTCCCGTCAGACACTAAGATCGGCTGAATGGATTCAAAAATGGTCAAACTCAACTGTTTAACTCTAGGGGTGTGGTAAAATGAGCTTATTTTTTAAAAAAAAGTGAAGTGTTTCTTTAAAATATGTCAGTATAACATCAATAATAAGAACCAATCATAGAGCAGCACATTGGTATAAGTATATATTAATGCAGCTGAAAATTCACAGAAATAATTACATTTTTAAAACAAACATTTCTTTTATATTGTAACCGTATTACACAATATCAACCAAACTGTCATCAAATGGCAGCCTCTTTTCTATATGCACTTACCAGTCACTTTATCAGGTACACCTGTCCAACTGCTCATTAACGCAAATCTCTAATCAGCCAATCACATGGCAGCAATTCAATGTACTTAGGCATGTAGACATGGTCAAGACGATCTGCTGCAGTTCAAACCGAGCATCAGAATGGGGAAGAAAGATTATTTAAATTACTTTAACCGTGGTATGGTTGTTGGTGCCAGACGGGCTGGTCTGAATATTTCAGAAACTGCTGATCTACTGGGATTTTCTCGTACAACCATTTCTAGGGTTTAAAGAGAATGGTCCGAAAAAGAAAATATTGAGTGAGCGGCAGTTATGTGGGCGCAAATGCCTTATTGATGCCAGAGGACAGAGGAGAATGGCCAGACTGGTTCGAGCTGATAGAAAGGCAACAGTAACTCAAATAACAACTGAGGTCTGCAAAACAGAATCTCTGAACGCATAACATGTCCAACCTTGAGGCAGATGGGCTACAGCAGCAGAAGACCCTACCAGATGCCACTCCTGTCAGCTAAGAACAGGAAACTGAGGCAACAATTCACACAGGCTCACCAAAACTGGACAATAAAAGATTGGAAAAATCTTGCCTGGTCTGATGAGTCTCAATTTCTGCTGCAATATTTGGATGGTAGGCTCAGAATTTGGCGTCAACAACATGAAAGCATGGATACATCCTGCCTTGTATCAACGGTTCAGGCTGGTGGTGGTGGTGGTGATGTAGTGGTGCGGGGGATATTTTCTTGCCACACTTTGCATAATAAATATATGTCATAAAGTGCGAATTATCTCAGACCGACAATGAGTTCACTGTACTCACATGGACTCCACAGTCACCAGAACTCAATATAATAAAGCCACTTTTGGGATGTGGTGGAACGGGAGATTGGCATCATGGATGTGCAGCCGACAAATCTGCAGCAACTGCGTGATCATGTCAATATGGACCAAAATCTCTGAGGAATATTTCCAGTACCTTGTTGAATCTATGCCACAAAGGATTAAGGAAGTTCTGAAGTCAAAAGGGGGTCCAACCAGCTATTAGTAAGGTGTACCTAATAAAGTGGCCGTTCAGTGTATGTGAGATTTCTTAGAGATTGGCTCAAAAATGTTTCTTTCATGAACTGACTGGCATTATTGAACCCCCTTTGATCCTGTCTGCCATATGATTATTATTTTTGATTATCTGTCAATGTAGGTCTGGGAAGCCCTTTAAGTCCCGAAAGAACCCGAATGCTGCTCGCTCTGAGGATTAATGTTTTGGCCAAAGGACACAGCGGGGTTTCACCGGAGACGCTGCACAGCATGATACAGGCCTTCAACGGTACATTTATCCATATTTTAACTGAAGGAGACTATTGTTGAGGGGTTTTTTTACATCTCTGGCATGGCATATGAAACATGGTGTGCCATTTCAAAGAATGCTTTTTATGTAGGCTCCTGCGTCTTTTTGAAATAACATTAGCAAACGCTTCCTTTGAACTCTCTCCTCAAGGAAGTTTTTCTACTTGAGGTGTTTTACTGTCTCCTCTGCTCTCAGCCTCCTGTCTATCCTACGTCCCGGAAAAAGGTACGGTAGGAGCGAGCGGAGATTTGGCCCCTTTGTCTCACCTCGCCCTCGGCCTGATGGGAGAAGGCAAGATGTGGTCGCCTAAAAGCGGCTGGGCGGACGCCAAATACGTGAGCTTATTGCCATTGGATGCCGGGGACTGTGAATCAATAATGAAAACAGCATGTAAACATATTTACTGCTCATTTATCCGTCAGTCACGTCTGACCTTTGAATTGCCCGCAGGTCTTGGAGGCGCATGGTCTGAAGCCCATATCTCTGAAGCCAAAGGAGGTACGGTTAATCCCCCCATTGTGCAGTCAACATGTTTATCTCTGTTGACTTAGAGCTGTTTTGTGGGTCAGAAATGGGTGTCCTTGACCTGCATAGATTTTTAACAGTGCAGCTACTCTTGGAGGCAGTTCAACATTTTAAACTAGTCTTTTTTTTTTTTGCATTGACAATTTTTTTATTTTTCTGGATTTGTTAGATATGGGTTTGAGTAAAAATGTAATGTTTTAATTTATGAAGGTCTAAAAACATTTCTTCCTAATTTAACATTTAAAAACTGCTGGTAGTAGCTTTTATTTTATTTTTATTTTAAAAAATTTTATATTCAATTATTTTATTTTAATTTAATTTTATATTAAATTAAAGTTATTTTTATTTGTTTTATTTATTATTATTTTTTATTTAATTTTACTCTATTTAATTTTTATTTCATTTATTTTTTTATTCAATTTTATTTTATATTTAATTTAATTTGATATTTTATTTTTATTTTAAATTCAATTGAATTTTTTATTTAATTTTACTTTTTAATTAAATTAAAATAAATTATTTTGTATTCAATTTTATTACATTTTTCATTTTACTTTATTTTATTTTTAATTAGAATTTTATTTGATTATATTTTTATTTTTATTTCATTGCATTTTATTTTATATTTAATTTAATTAATTTATTTAATAAATTTTTTTATTTTAGTTTAGTTTAGTTTTTTATTTAAATTTACTTTATTTTATTTTCAATTTAATAAAAAAATTAATTTGACTATTTTATAAATTTAATTTAATTCAATTTATTTTTATATTTTTATTTAATAACATTTTATTTTATATTTCATCATTTTTGAATTTTTTAATTTAATCATTTTATTTAATAAAACAATTATTTTATTCTATAAAATTTTGTATTTAATTTACTTTATTAAATTTAAAATTTATTTTATTTTAAGGACAATTGGTTAAAATTACAAATGTTTTCATTTCACCAAATATTGGTTTCTTAACTCTTCTGGAGTTAAAGGGACATTTCACCCAGAAATGAAAACTCTGCCATCATATGCTCATTCTCCACTTGTTCAAAACCTGTTTGAGTTTCTTTTTTCTTTTTTTGTTAAACGCAAAAGAAGATATTTAGAAAAATGCTGAATGCTAAGACTTATTGGCTTCCAAATTATATTTTCCCTACTATGGAGGTCAGTGGGTACCATCAACCAGCATTCTTCGAAATGTTTTCTTTTGCTCATTCGGCTGCAAAAATTGCAAGACAGCAATGGAAATAGGCTAATTTTACACTTCCCCTAGACTAGTTCCTTACTATAGATGGAGACTACTTTCAAGTACTGCGTAATATCATTTCTGCAGCCATAGTATGGCAACAAAGTTCTTTGATTATTACGCCAGAATGACAGTGCAGTTAAGAGCCATACCCGCCTAGAAAATAGCAACTTTTCATTTTTTGTCAGTCTTAGTACATGAAGTATCTACAGTTATCAAACCGCGTAATGTTTTTTTGTGCGAGATGCTAATGGTCTAATCCGATTCAATGATTTATGCTAAGCTAAGTTAAAAGTGCTCCCGTCAGACTGGCTGAACTCAACTGTTTAACTGTAGATGACTTGTAAATCCTATTTCCCCAAAAAAGTGTAGTGTTCCTTTAATACAGTGTTCTGGGTGGTTATTGGGACACTAGTGTTCTTGGGTGTTTTCTACAGCATGTGTTTACGTCTCTATCTGTTATCTCTGTCGTCAGGGTCTGGCTCTGATCAATGGGACACAGATGATCACTTCTCTGGGAGCAGAGGCCGTGGAGAGAGCGGAGGCCATCGCCCGACAGGCTGACATCATCGCTGCCCTGACCCTGGAGGTCCTTAAGGGCACCACCAAAGCCTTTGATAGTGGTGAGGGGAAAAAGAAGAAGTGTTTGATGTGCTGGATGAGAGCAGATATATTAAGACACTGTTGTTCAGTTCTGCAGACAGAAACTGTAAACAATGCAAAAAACTCTTTCAGACTTGTCAGACAAAACATGACTTGGAGACAAAACATAGGGTGCATCTCAATCAGCTCCCTTTACGGCACTGATCAGGGAATCTGTCATTTCATAGGGTTGTCTCAATCACACAATTCTGGCAGTGCACTGAATTGTGGCACACTAGAAAGCATTGTTTAATTGTGAGCAACAATGCTCACTTTGGGCCCTATCATACACCGGGCGCAATATGGCGCAAGGCGCGGTGCTATAGTCTTTTGCTACTTTAAGCTTGGCGCAAGGGTCATTTTGAGGTGTTGCGCCACACTGTTTAAATAGCAAATGCATTTGCGCTTAAATGTGCGCCCATAGGTGTTCTGGTCTAAAAAAGCAGGCGTGTTTTGGCGCATTGCTATTTTAAGAAACTGTAAAGCAGGGGTCTCAAACTCAATTTACCTGGGGGCCGCAGGAGGCAAAGTCTGGGTGAGGCTGGGCCGCATAAGGGATTTCACAAAAAAAAGTCCTCAAATGTCATTATTAACAGTTTTAATTATTTCTTCTGAACATGAAGTGTCCTGAACATTAATAGAACATTGAGTGAAGATTATGAACAGTTCTTCTGAACATGGCATCTTTTGCCTACTTCTTGCTGCCAGAGACTTGACAGCGCTTCTTCTCACAAATCTGAACCACATTTGGCTTTAGAGCGGAAGCAGTTGAGACCCTCAGTATGGCTTGAAGATGATCATCATTAAGTCTAGACCTGTACTTTGACTCATTGAAGTCCTGGGGAAAAAAGTGGGGGAACTCACTCAAAACTTCCATTCCCTCAACTAAAAAAAGGCGTATATATGTATAAATAAAACACCCCCACCCCACTCCAGTCACATCAGTCTGTACCAGTCTGTATCTACCTATAATATCAATATATATAAGATGCAGGGCAGGCACGTGCACACATAGGGCTCAACCTGTGCAGAGCACATGCCCTTTTTAGTCTTGCATAGAAAGTGCCCTTCCAAAGTGATCAAAAGTGCCCCCGCGACGCGACACACCCTCGGTCCCGCCCTTCAGTAGGCGCGCGATAACACCGCTCTTGAGTACGCGCACGACAACACAGCTGATCAGAACGCGCGCGACAACGCGCATTGAGTGACAAGCGTGCTGTGTATGGATAGAATCAGCGGAGCGGGGAGCGCTCTCTCTCCCCGCTCCGCTGATTCTGTCAGAGTACAGCGGTCGGCGCGGGCCACAAAATATTGCACTGAGGGCCGCAAATGGCCCGCGGGCCGCGAGTTTGAGACCCCTGCTGTAAATAGTCTGATCTTTAGACCAGAACAAAGTCGGTCTATTGTCTGGTGCAAAGTGCGCCTGGCTTACACACTACACACAAGATGTAGAGCAATACACAAATATCTTTACATAAATATATAATAAAAAAAAAGATATAATATCTTAAAGATATATATATATATAATAAGGATATATATAGGATATAAATAGAAATTATTAAAATATTACAAAACATATTAATTTCTAGCCTACATGAAGATTTAAAAACCACTGCCTTCATACTTTCTTCATCTCGGGAGGCTTTTTCAGTTCATTCAATTTGCTTTTGTATAATGTTATTATTATTAGCAGTTTTATTTATTATATCTATATTTATATTTGTTTTATTAAAAACAAGCTTAGATTTGCCCACCTGTCAGGTTTTAGACCAAATGGGGCATAGCAGGTGTATTTGGAAATAACTCAGTATTTTGAGCACATTTTGTTATTATTGTTCATTTATTCATTTGCTGGAAATCAGAACTGAATTTAGAAATAGTTTTGAAACAAATCTTTGCGCTTAACAAACGAAATTAATTATTTATAGGCTAATTGATGTCTGTGCGGTAAGGTTTCCCTATCCACAAGAGCAAAAGCGAAAGTGAACTTACTTTACGTCATGTTAATAGCAACTCGCTTATGGCGCGACGCAGCTGGCTCTTAAAGGGAATGGGAGATGAGACTCTAATTGGTTTATTTTCAAAACACACCTAAAACTCATTAAGAAAATAAACTCAACCCTTGTAGATCATGCGCCATGGCACAAAGCGGATTTTCCTCTCCTTAAGTAAGCAAAAATGCGTTCTGACACGCCCTGAAATCGTTTGCGCCCTGCGTTTTGCGCTCTGCGCATGGACCGTCAAAATATAGCCCTATGAGTTGGTGTATACTGAAAGTTGCTGAGTTTTTCCTTCGTCCAAGTCAATTGATTTGAGTATCCACCGATACCGAAACCCGATCCGATACTTCTATAA
This sequence comes from Danio rerio, assembly GCF_052040795.2. NCBI lineage: Eukaryota > Metazoa > Chordata > Actinopteri > Cypriniformes > Danionidae > Danio > Danio rerio. The sequence continues at coordinate 8,937,979 of NC_141045.1, read as the reverse complement.
TACATAAAAAAATGAAGAAGAGCAAAGAAACAGATTTAATGAAGTTTTTTTTAATAGAGTTAATCAGCTGTGCCTTAAGGCTTATGGCCCGTTTCCACTGAGTGGTACAGTACGGTAGGGTTCGGTTTGGTACGCTTTTATGGGTGTTTCCACTATCAAAAGGCTTACCGAACCAAACCGTGCCGTACCACTTTTTCAGCACCCTTTCGATATGGTACCAAACATGAGAAAGGGTACCAAAAGGCAGAGCTAGACGGAGCTAGATTGGTCATTCGCTTGCGCAACAAGTCAGAATAAAAACAAAAAACCCGCCATGTTTAAAAAACACAGCTGAGAGATTACACAGAATAATATATACATATAATAACGAGCCATGGTCGATCCGGGCTCAAACTAATCTTGTCGTTGTCTTGATGAACAGCCACAAAGCCATGGAGTAGAGCAGAATCTACCCTGTGCCTCGTAGTTTTTTTACGAGCCTTTTTGAAGCGCGAGCGGTTTCCCTTTCTTGCTTGCGCTCGCTGCACGTCTATATCTGAACTAACCAACTTCTTGAGCTGATGATAATAACATGCACCTGATTATTGACGTGCTTTAGAAACCCAATCCTATCAGACAGTGACAAACGCGAGAGAAAAGCGCGAAAAAAAAGGAGAAGCCGGAAAAAAGGTGCACATTATTTCTTCAGCAAACGTAAACAAGCTGCCTTGTTTTAATTTTTATCATCACCTTTTGGACTAATATAAACTGGGAAGGATGGAATGACTCTCTATACATGCTGCTGAAGATTACAGACACAGATGAGAGGTTTTCACTGACTCTAGGCTATGTTTTGTGTTGCTTTAAACCTAAATAAGGACGAAATGTCTGCTGTGTGTAGTTTTTCAGTAGTTGGTAACATATCAGAGACTGTAAGGGGCTGTATGTGTTCATATATGTTCATTTATTTATTTAATATAATTACAGACGTTACAGTAGGCTATTTCGCACTGTCTTTGATCTGCAGTTATAATCAAATCATGTTCATAGAAAAGTTAGTAATAAACACTTATAAAACAAGTATTTATTTGTTTAAAGCGTCTGTTTTGTGAGAAGTGCTTCTCATATGATATGTGAGCAACCCATACAGCTTTATTGTAGACATTTCCTCAAGCGAGAATGATGCAACTGAAACTTTGTCAAACACCACGCCCACCATAAGGGTACCCTTGGTATTGGAAATGCAAGCCTGATAAAGGTGACCCGTACCGACCCGAATTAGACATGGGAGCTACGGGTGGACTCCATATGTCTGTGGTGAATAAAACATGGGTTACATCTGATAACAGGAATAGTAGTTTGTCAGAAATCTTCTTATAAAGGGCTGGCAGAGCTTTCTCTGTGAAATAGTGGCGAGATGGCAGTTCAAATCAAGGTTCTACATGCTTCATAAGCATAAGAAATCCAGGGTTCTCTACAAAGGCGAAAGGCAGGTCACTCATTGCCATCATTTGTGCTACATTGGCTGGGATGTACTATGCCTTTGCGCTGTCACGGGGCGTTTTGTCTCTCCTCTTCAAACTCTCCTGCAGCAAGAGCTGTTGTACAACCAGGGCGTTCCCAAGTCACCATAGGTGTCCCAATGTATGGTGAACAAGATCTGTACTGTCCTTAAAAGAGCCCAAATTCATCTCATAGTGTTGAACTAATTGCATCTGGCTTTTTCTACAGCTAGATACACTGTAAGAGCAACAAAAATAACTTGACTTCAAGTTGATCATTTGGAAAAGTGGCAGAAGACCTATAGGAACCCGTATAGACCCAAGATTCTCACAGTAATCAGTCAAGTTTGGTGAAGAAAAATTCATGGTTTGGGGTTACATTCAGGATGGGGGCGTGCAAGAGATCTGCAGTGTATGGCAACATCACAGTTTGAGGTATCAAGGCATTTGTGCTGCCCATTTCATTACAAACCACAGGAGAGGGCAAATTTTTCAGCAGGATAGCGCTCCTTCTCATACTTCAGCCTACACAGCAAAGTTCCTGAAAGCAAGTCAAGGTGCTCCAGGATTGGCCAGCCCAGTCACCATATATGAACCTTATTGAGCATGTCTGGGGTAAGATGAAGGAGGAGGCATTTAAGATGAATACAAAGAATATTGATGAACTCTGGGAGTCCTGCAAGAACGCTTTCTTTGCCATTCCAGATGACTTAACTAAAATTGAAAAATTCCAAAACAGTTATTAATAAACGTCAGTGTGATTCTTTTTTTGAGTGTACTGACTCTTGATCTTGGAAGTCAATTGAGATGCACCTTATTTGTGTATGTGTTGATACAGATAAAAAGTCAGTCACAAATGCAACTCTCTTCTAGTTCTTCATACGTTAGTTAAGCAGTGGTGATTGACAAAAGTGCATTTCTTTGCAGATATTCATAAACTGCGACCTCATCCAGGACAGAATGAAGTGGCCATGCGCTTTCGCTCGCTGTTGGACTCTGATCACCACCCTTCTGAAATCGCAGGTCAGTTTTGCTATGTATTCATGCACTCAATTTGGTGTTCCAGTTGTTCAATAATTTGGCGGGAAAATCAAATATCTTTTTTTTTTGATAATTGTAGAAAGCCATAGGTTTTGTGACAGAGTTCAGGATGCCTACACCATGCGCTGTTGTCCACAGGTAAAGTAAGAGCCTATTATCTGTGTTGTTAAACCTGGGTTAAGTTTCAGTGACTAAAACTGAAATTGTAATTAAATAAAATGAAAATAAACTCTGTAACTGAACTCAATCTGTGTACTCAAAAATATATATATATATATATAATGAGTTAAACAGAGTTAAAATGTACAATTTATGCAATAATGCTAATTTAAATAACACTAAGACTGGTTTACTATTGCAATTTTGTTTCCCTTAAATTATAACACACACACACACACACACACACACACACACACACACACATATATATATATATATATATATATATATATATATACACATGTATATATATATATATATATACACATGTATATATATACACATACACACACACAAACACTCACTGGCCACAATATTAGGTAAACCTTACTATAACCAGGCTAGACCCGTTTTTGCCTTTAGAACTGCCTTAATCCTTCATGGCATAGATTCAACAAGGTACTGTAAATATTCTTCAGAGATTTTTTTCCAAATTGACATGACAGCATCACGCTGTTGCTGCAAATTTGTTGACTACATCCATGATGCAAATCTCCAGTTCCACCACTTCTCAAAGGTGCTCTATCGGATTGAGTTCTGGTGACTGTAGAGGCCATTTGAGTACATTGAACTCATTGTCATGTTCAAAAAACCAGTCTGAGATGATTCGTGCTTTTATATCAGCTCAAACCAGTCTGGCCATTCACTTTTCTTCCCCATTCTGATGCTTAGTTTAACTGCAGCAGATCGACTTGACCATATATATATATATATATATATATATATATATATATATATATATACAAATAAAAATAAATCATATAACCTTATGAAAAAATAAAAACAAAAGATAACTCATAATAAAACAAATTTTGTAAGTTTGTAAATATAAAAATAGCAAAGGTTGACCCATGTTGTCTGTATTTTACTTCCGTTACATTTGATATATTTTATATTTTTCAGGTCCACGGAATCGTCAATGACACGATTGAGTTTGTCAAGAAAATCATTAATACAGAAATCAACAGTGCCACAGATAATCCTGTATCCTTTTTTTAGAATTATAATGTCTTTTGCTTATGCGATCTCAAATTCTCAATAACTTATTCATTCATTTTCTTTTCGGCTTAGTCCCTTTATTAATCCGAGGTCGCCAAAGCGGAATGAACTGCCAACTTATCCAGCATATGTTTTACACAGCAGATGCCCTTCTAGCTGCAACCCATCACTGGGAAACAGAAGCCCCACCCTAAAGCACTAATATTCCTGCCTTAAAAGACTCTCTAAAGCATAGATAGCCACACCCTAAATGACTGATAATCCCACCCTAAAACACAGAAAGCACCACCCTAAAGGACTGATATTCCTGCCCTTGAGCACTGATTGCTCCACCTTGAAGGACTGATAGCCCCTGCCCCAAAAGACAGATAGCCCCGCCCTAAAGCATAGATTGCCCCCCATAAAGGACTGATAGCCCTGCCCCAAAAGACTGATAGCCCCGCCCTAAAGCACTGACAGACCCACTCTAAAGGAATTCCATGTTATAAGGATGTGAAGAAGCGTCAAAGTGAAGGACATGGTATTTAATTGAAGTTTATGAAGGAAATCAATTTTTACAAATACAAAATGCACAGATACATTGATTACAATAAAATCAACTATATACATATAAAAATAAAAAAAGTCAATTTTGATTTCATGGTGACTTTAACTGTAAATCAGATGGTGTTTGCAGAGAGAGGCGAGACCATATCAGGTGGAAACTTCCATGGAGAATATCCAGCAAAGGTATTTCATCCCACTGCATTTAGCAAAGATATAAATTCGACATCTGTGTTCATTCTCTTTTTTTCCTTTCATACAGGCTCTTGACTATTTGGCAATCGGGGTCCACGAATTGGCCTCCATCAGCGAGAGACGCATCGAACGTCTCTGCAATCCCTCTCTCAGTGAATTACCTGCATTTCTGGTTAACGAGGGAGGCCTGAACTCTGGATTCATGATTGCTCACTGCACCGCTGCAGCTCTCGGTTAGCAACGCAAAGTTCAGGAGAGCTTAGTTCCTTAACCAAATAGTGGAAAAGTTTAATTTTGACTACTGTACTGGACTCATGTTGACTATTAACTAAAATGGATGTATTTGTTTTTGTTTTTTTGTTTTTTTTGCAGTTTCAGAGAACAAAGTGCTTTGCCACCCCTCCTCCATTGACTCTCTGTCCACTAGTGCAGCCACTGAGGATCACGTGTCCATGGGAGGCTGGGCTGCGCGCAAAGCCCTCAGAGTGGTGGAGCACGTCGAACAAGGTCCAAAACAAGACACTAACCTCACTTTTACACCATTGACATCGTTTACTCTTTCATTTAGCAAAGGTTGTTACTACTTATGGCGCCCCCTAGTGGAGCTCCAAAGCACAGATTGTAATAACACCATTAAATCTAAATGCCAGTTCTGTTTTGAAGAATTGGTGGGCAAAGTTGCTTTCAGATTAGTGTTATTTCAGGGATATTTTGCAAAACAAATCAACACTTATCATGAAAATATACATGTACATATACAATGTAAGAGTAAAAAGAGTATCAGGACTTTAGCTAATAGGAACAATTAGCTAATAAAAAATAATAATAACAATATTAATAATAAAAAATACAATGAACAACCCTCTTCCCCACTTTACTTTTATTTAATTAGAATATATTTTTTATTTTATTTAATATTTTATACTTTATTTTTATTTATTTATTTAGTAATATATTTTTTATTTCATTTTACTTTATTTTTTATTAAATAATTTTTTTAAAAATTTTATTTTACTTTATTTTGCTTTTATTTATTCATTCTCTTTTCAATGGAATGAACCGCCAACTTATCCAGCATATGTTTTACACCACGGATGCCCTTTCAGCTGCCAACCATCACTGGGAAACACCCATACACTCTCATTTACACACACACACACACTACGGACAATTTAGCTCACCCAATTCACCTATGGCGCATGTCTTTGGACTGTGAGGGAAACCGGAGCATTCTGAGGAAACCCACTCCAACACCGGGAGAACATGCAAACTCCACACAGAAATGCCAGCTGACCCATTTGAGGCTTAAACAACGACCTTTTTGCTGTAAAGCATCTTCTCTATCATCTCTTTTATATGGTCTGTTTAAGTAATATTTACTATCTATAGATTTACCCTCATGTTTTTATTGGTCCTTAAACTAATTTTAACATCATATTAAATATGAATGAATGATGAATGATGTTATATTTCACAGGAAAAAAGTTAAATAGTTTTTGTTGTGTGTTTTGTTTTCTTACCACCAATGTACAGATTCAGATCAGAAATCGGCTATTTTGAAGATATCCAATCTGTCTTCTGTGTTCTTACAGTGCTGGCTATTGAATTGTTAGCTGCCTGTCAAGGTATTGAGTTTCTACGCCCGCTACGTACCACAACCCCGCTGGAGAAAGTGTACGACCTCGTGCGTGCTTCAGTTAAGTAGGTGGAATGATAACACACTAACCCCTAAACCACCAATATATTGAACTTTCAGGTTAATAATCATCAAAGCTTCCTTTCATTCCTTCAATTATTCGTCTCTTCTTTTCTCTGTTCCTCAGGCCCTGGATTAAAGACAGGTTCATGGCTCCAGATATTGAAGCAGTCCATCGGCTTCTTGTAGACCAGAAGGTGTTCATTATTTCTTTTAAATCTTTGATTTTTATTGATTTATTTATTTTCTTTTCGGCTTAGTCCCTTTATTAATTAGGGGTCACCACAGCGGAATGACCTGCCAACTTAACCAGCATATGTTTTTACTCAGCGGATGCCCTTCCAGCTGCAACCCATCTCTGGGAAACATCCATAAACACTCTTTCACACTTATACACTACTGGCAATTTGCCTTATTGATTTTTTTAATGACAAAAAAAATATCAAGTAGGAATCTATTCTTAAAGGGGTAGTTCACCTAAAAATGAAAGTGTATTTACTGTTTACCAAATGGTTTCTAACATATAAACTAACAATACTGATATTGACATCTGAAAGATGTTATTTTCATTTCACTTTATCTGTTAAATTCTCACCCTATGTTGTTTCATTCCTCTTGCCTTCAGGTGTGGAACATTGCAGGGCCGTACATTGAGAAATACTGTATGGAGTACATCCCAGAATCTCGGCCCTCATCCCCCACGGCCTTCGCTCTGGACCCTCCCCCGTCACCACGGAAACGGGTCAGGCTGGAGTGACAGGGATGGCGTCCTGCTGACATCGTCCTATAGTCTCGCATTCAATACATTTATCATACATTTATATCAAGCAAGCTTCAGCACGTTTGGGGTTTTTTTTGAACAGAGAGAATTGTGAGATGCTAAACGTTGTAAGACTCGATCCTGTGCTGTAAGACATGATCATATTTTGCCATCTGTCGCTCCTTATGCAGCTTTTTGTGTGGTGTTAGGGAATAAATGTCTTGTGATTGCAGCACTTGTGTGTTTTTCGACTTTTCCAGAAGGTGACGGACGGATAGAATCTGTTGCCATGTTTTCATTGGGAAGTTGAAACTCCTGTAAAACAGTTGCATCAGTCTGCAAAAGGAAGGGTCTTTGAACTTCCTGACTTGGAGGTATTTTGATAGATGGAGGGATGTTGGTCTTCCTACCATGTGATATTATGTTTAACTTTCCCTACGTATTGTTTTTTCACCTTTGCAGTTCCCTTGACAAATTTGATGAACATGTTCATTGTATTAGTTACATTTGTGTTCGGGGAAGTGATTGCAGAAGGCTTAGATTTGCTGGTAACACTTTACAATAAGGTGGTATTAGTTAACGCAGTGTTTCTTAACCACGTTGCTAAAGGACCACCAACACTGCATGTTTTGGATGTCTCCTTTCTCTGACACACCCATAACAGGTCTTCCAGTCTCTGCTAATGACAACCCAGGCTTATTCTGAAAACATACCTCTAAATACATTTCTGGAGACCGCAAAAAAAGTCCCAGGGGGAACGTTGATATACAGTTTTTGTTTTTGCGAATCCACAAGATGCTGCTGTGTACGTTTTTTTCATTCATTCATTTTCTTTTCGGCTTATCCCCTTTTATAATCTGGGGTCGCCCCAGCGGAATGAACTGCCAACTTATCCAACTTTTTTTCGCAGCGGATGCCTGTCCAGCCGCAGCCCATCAATGGGAAACATCCATACACACACATTCACACACACACACACACTCATACACTACGATCAGTTTTAGCGTACCCAATTCACCTGAACCACATGTCTTTGGACTTGTGGGGAAAACCGGAGCACCAGGAGGAAACTCACGCGAGCACAGGGAGAACACGCAAACTCCACACAGAAATGCCAACTGACTCAGCCAAGGCTAGAATCACCGATCTTCTTACTGTGAGGCAACGTGCTACCCACTGCACCACCCGTGTACATTTTTTTAGATCTCAAATTGTTCTCGCGCGTGCCATTCACACCTGCTGTTCTTGCAAAAATTCACCAGAGGCCGCTGTCGACTGACTATTTGACTTAGTAAATGACTGACTGACCGACCAAACGACTGACCCACCTTCCTCCTTCCCTAATCCCAACCAATTTTATCAATTGACCCGCCCTCCCACTTTCCTAAACTCAACCAACAATTATCCAAAACAATCCAGAAAAAGAAAAGCCCTTGTCTGATTTTTTACCACGTTGTCAGATTTTACCACATTCTCACCCTGTTTGCTGAACTACTATTACATGACGAGCTTACTGGACAAGCTGATTACAGCAGAAAAGACGTCAGTGCGGAAGTAAGCGGTCAACTGGTAAAAGCGAAAAGGAATGGCGTCAAACCGCCTCCTAGCGTTCGTCTAAAAAAACGTACATACGTACATCTGGCTACATAATTTGTGATCTCCAGAAATGTATATAGGGCTACGTTTTCAGAATGAGCCAGTGTAAGCTAATGAGCTGATGAGCTGAAGCAGGTGTGTTTGGTTAAGGAGACCTGGAAAATGTGCAAATCTGGTTGTCCTCTAGAAACGTGGTTGAGAAACACTTATTAATTCATTTACAAACGTAAACAAGAAATGAACAATACATTTATGTTAGTTAGCGTTAGTTAATGAAAATACAGTTCATCTTAACTCACGGTGCAATAATGCTAACAAGCATGGATTTGGATGTTATCAATACATTAGTATAAGTTGATCTGTGATGAATAAATGGTGTACAGGTATTGTTAATAGTTTATCCATGTTTGTAAATGCATGACCTATTCATTTTCCTTCGACTTAGTTCCTTAATTCATCAGGGGTCGCCACAGTGGAATGGACCGCCAACTTATCCAGCATATTTTTTACACAGCGAATGCCCTTCCAGCTGCAACCCAGTACTGGTAAACATCCATATACGCAAACACTATGGCCAATTTAGTTTCTCCAATTCACCTATAGCACATGTCTTTGGACTGTGAGGGAAACTGGAGCACCCGGAAACCCACACGAATACGGGGAGAACATGCAAACTCCACACAGAAATGTCAACTGGCTTAGCTGGGACTCAAACCAGCGACCTTGCTGTGAGGTGACTTCTAACCACTGAGCCACCGTTCCGCCCCACATGCATGAACTAATTAAACCTCATTGTAAAGTGTTACTCGTTGATTCATACTGAGGGGGAAAAGTAATAGTTTGCACGTTTTGTTCAGTGAATAAATGTTTAGTTTAACAAACAGCATGACTTCCGAAGACTTTGTGGTGCTTAAAGGTCTCGTAAAGTGTTTTGAAATGCTTTTTTATTCAGTGTTTGATGTAAACTCAACCGAAACACGAAAAGAGGGCGGGATATAGTTTAGCTCCTCCCCTTTTTTATTCAGTGTTTGATGTAAACTCAACCGAAACATGAAAAGAGGGTGGGATATAGTTTAGCTCCTCCCCTTTTTTTCCAGTGTTTGATGTAAACTCAACCTAAACATGAAAAGAGGGCGGGATATAGTTTAGCTCCTCCCCTTTTTAATTCAGTGTTTGATGTAAACTCAACCGAAACACGAAAAGAGGGCGGGATATAGTTTAGCTCCTCCTCTTTTTATTCAGTGTTTGATGTAAACTCAACCGAAACACGAAAAGAGGGCTGGATATAGTTTAGCTCCTCCCCCTTATTAAAAAAATTGACATTAGTGTTTTGTTTTATCCCCGCTCTGCTTGTAAGAGTGCTCAAGAGCATCAAATGAGAAGAGTGATGAAGGTGCCGGGGCAATTCAGATATTAAATTGCATTTGATTGGTCAGAAAATTTGATGAGAAACTGAAGTATGAGGTGACGTGAATAAAACTGTTGATCCATTTAGGCGGAAGTGACAGACTACAAGCTTCACATGTTTATATCAGTTTTAGATCTTCTAAATGCTAATTTTGTCACTGTTTTGAGGCACACTAGCTTATAGATAACCTAAAAACTAACAATACTGATACGAACATCTTCAAAACTTTAATTTAATTTCATTGGACATTTAAACCGGCCAGATTTAAAGTGTATTTTTAGCCAAATTATTCATTTTGCAATATTTGACTGACAGAATGACAACTCATTCTGAAAATGTAGCTCTATATACTTTTCTGAGGACCGCAAATTATGTATCCAGAAGTATGTATGGCTGCATTTCGTCTTTAAAATGAACGCTACTTACAGCTGACCATTTACCTCTGTATGGATGGCTTTCCTGCTGTTACAAGTTTGTCCAGTAGCTCGCCTTGTATCTCAGCGGACTTGAGACACAGAGAGGAGACTGGATGGTTTGACCACGGCGACAGTGTTTGAGTCAGATGAAGAACGATTCCAGAAAGCTGGACCAAACTGCGCTTTTGAAAATACTATTGGTTGGGTTTAGGGAAGGAGGAGGGTGGGTCAGTCGATTGGTCAGTCATTAGGTCAGTCAGTGGACAGCGGCCTCTGTTGGATTTATGCAAGAACAACAGACGCAAATAACACTCGGGAGAGAAATTTTAAAGAGAGATCTTAGAAAGTGTACACAGCAGCCTCTGGTGGATTTGCGAAAACAAAAACTGCAAAAAAAAAAAAGTAGCTCCTGGGATGTATTTCTCTTCAGAAATGTATATAGGGGTACGTTTTCAGAATGAGCTTGGGTTGCAGAATGAAGGTTGTTGATGTTGATCTGTGATTGGGTGATGAGAAGTGCATTCTGGTTAAATAGAGGGGGCAGCTCAACAGGGATGTCAGGGGCAGCTGCTGCTATACGAGATACTGATGTCCATAACAATGCTGGCCAGCCTACCCTTCTCTCTCTCTCTCTCTCTCTCGCTCTCCTCTCTTTATGTTATTTCCTCTGAAAGGTGGAACTGCTATCGCAACATTTTGAGACTGCACTAAAATCTTGTTTTTGTCTACGAGAACATTTTCTTGAAAAGCTCAAAGGGAATATCAGTAAAAGGCGAAGACGGGGGAGCAGATTTGCATATAAAGGTATTGATTTTTCTTGTTTTAAATGTTAAATCATTTAAAGTTTGTCGTTGCACCAAGGATAAAGAGGTAAAGTCTTTGAATAAACACCCACAGACAGAGATTCAATTTACAAAATCAATTTTAAATGCATAAAAGCAAATTAAATACAGATGAAGTTTCAAATAAGTTTAGTGAAGAAAAAAAAACTCAAAATATGAGAGAAATTATCATCCTCATTCAATGTAACGGCTTTTTCTTTTTTATTATGTTATGTTTGAGTTCAATCATATAATATGTCAAGTTATACTTAGACCTCAGTATGTGACTTTAAATGATGAACAATTGACATTCTTGCCAGGTGTACTACAGTATATACCTTAAATTCACAGTAAACTACTGGCTAATAATTGCATTACTTTCACAGTAAAATACTGTATGTAATTTTACAGCAAATTACCATGAGTTAGTTCACTGTAATGTACTGTGATTTTTGTTTCATTAAATTACTGTGAAATTACAGCCATATAGTGTAACTTCACAGCAGACAGTAACATCCATTACTGTAATTTCACAGTATCATCTTGTAGAATTAACTATATTTTACCGTGAAGCAGGCTTTCCTCTAATAATATCCAGCTGCAGGCCCGCAGAACCACACACGTTTTAGGCACACGCAATCTAGGCAAACCATATATGGTTACGGCGGATGTTAATGTTATTATTTGTTTTTTTTAGACATCGTCATCGATATATTTTGATATATAAGATTAATAAACATTGTACACAATAAACAATAGTGTTTACTTTATTTCACAAATATTGTGATCGAGACGGACGAATGGGGAGCAGTGTTTCCAATCGCCATTCAATTTAATAGACTGCACAGTTTTCTATAAGTCATCATAGATGATCAGTCATTTTAGCAAATACTCGTTTGCTGGCCTTGCTAAACTAAATTGGACAGGTTTCATTTATATAATGGATTCGTTTATAATGAAGTGAATATAAGCAAAAATACCTTTTATGTAATAAAAATCATTTTATATGTAACACATGTATAACACTATATTAATATTTTACTCAAGCGATTAAATGGTGTGTATTTGCTTAATTTTCTAATAACTTTAATTAATGATTTCCCACATTTAATACTGTAGTAATTTAAGATAAGCAATATTGTTTTTAAACCAAAATTTAGCAATAGAAACAAATTAACTATTAATAATTAATTTAAAAGAATAATAAGTATATATATATATATATATATATATATATATATATATATATATATATATATATATATATATACTTATTATATATATATAGAAGCGTTAATGCTTCTCAGGAGTTAGTTAGTTACCATATATGTTTTGCCTAGATCGTGTGGTTCTGCGGTTCTGCAGCTTCCTCTGCTATTTATTCTGACATTGAAATCCTGACATTGACACCCTGACTTTGAAATCATTTTGGGTGTTAAACAGTGTTTGTTTTATGAATCAATTACTTTTGTTCCAGTTTTTTATTTTTTATTTTTTAAGCTCAAAGTTATGTTCATTAAAAATTATTTCAAATTTCCATGTTAGCCTTAAAAAAAACTAAAATAAAATAAAACTAAATAAAAGTGTAGTGCACCCAAAATTGAACATTTACTATGACATTCATGCCGTTTCAAAACAGGATGATTTTTTTAAGTTATTTTTGAAGATGTAACCAAATTGTTTTTTCTAAATATCAAAAAAGTGCCAATACTAGCATAAAAGTTAATTTGTACTAATGTCTATGTTGAATGAAATAAAAAGAGTTTGAGTTCCTATGACTAACATGTAGAAAGATATAGCCCTTTTACAATGATTTGCTGTAATCATGCTATCTGCCTTAATTTCACAATAAAATTATGAATACAGCACCATTTATTCTTTTACAGTTAAATCCTGTAAAGTGACTCTGATGTAATTTACTGTGGAAAATTACAGTAACATGTTGTGAAAATCACACATTTTTGCACATTTTTTACAGTGTTACTATACTAAAAAGTAAAATAGCTTAGAAATCAAAATAAATAAAACTTAATAATAATAAAAATTAAAAGGAAAAAATAAGCAGCTATTTGCATCTAGAGTGAGAACACGTGTACTATTATAATTCTTAAATGGTCTTTGTTATACACAGTAGCAGCTTTTTCATGTAGACATGTTTCTTCTGACACAACTGGTTCATATATATTTCTGATTCTGATTATATATAAAATATTTGAAAAGGGGGTGACAAGGTGGTTAGCACTCTCGCCTCACAGCAAAAAGGTCGCTCGGCTGGGTCAGTTGGCATTTTTTGAGTGGTGTTTGCATGTTCTTCTCGTGCTGGCGTGGGTTTCCTCCGGGTGCTCCAGTTTCCTCCACAGTCTAAAGGCATGCGCTATAGGGGAATTGAATAAGCTAAATTGGCCGTAGTGAGAGAGTTTGTGTGTGAATGCGAGAGTGTATGGGTGTTTCCCAATACTGGGTTGCGGCTTGAAGGGCATCCGCTGTGTAAAACATATGCTGAAATAGTTGGCAGTTCATTTCGCTGTGGCGACCGCTGATAAATCAGAGACAAAGCCGAAGGGAAAATAAATATATGAATGAGACGGGTTTTGTCATAAACTGCTGGTGTTTATGTGTATTTAATAAAAGAGATGAGTCTGGATGATGACACCCGCTGGCTGGAATGGGTCACCAAGCAGTTCGAGAGCATTGCAGGAGAAGACAAAGAAATCGACCTGGATGAGTTTAAAACAGCTCTAAAGGTTAAAGAGGTGAGGTCATTGCTCATGAACAGTTTTATTGTATCATATTCTAATAAGAACAGGTGATTTTTGTCTACTTTAGAGAAGATTGATTTATTACTTTTTCAAAAAAATACCTCAGTATGATCTTCTTTTGTTGCAGTCGTTTTTCGCGGAGCGGTTTTTCGCCCTGTTTGACTCTGACGGCAGCAGCTCCATCAGTCTGGATGAACTTCTCAAGGCTTTGGATCTTCTGATTCACGGCACTGAAACGGACAAACTGCGCTTCCTCTTCCAGGTCTACGATGTGGATGGTGAGGGGTGAAATTCGTCTTTCATTTTATTTCTCAGATGGGTGGATGGAGAGATAAACTGATGGAGTGATAGATGGATGGCCAAAAAGATATAGTAGATGAAAGGACTGTTGGATGGATGGATGGATGAATGGATGGATGGATGGATGGATGGATGGATGGATGGATGGATGGACGGACGGATAAATAGACGGATGGATGGATGGATGGATGCATGCATGGATGCATGGATAGATGGATGGATGGATGGATGGATGGATAAATAGACGGATGGATGGATGGATGCATAGATGGATGGATGGATGGATTAATGGTAAGACGGTTGGATGGACAGACAGATTGTTGGATAAATGGATGGATGGACACACAGTTGGATGAATGGACAGATGGATGGATGGATGGATGGATGGGTGGATGAACAGGTAGGTGTGTGAATGGAAAAATGGATGGATGGATGGATGAATGGTTGTATGGACGAACGGAAGGACAGACGGTAGTAGGGACGGATAGACGGTAGGATGAAAGGGTAGACAGTTGGATGGATGGATGGATGAATGGATGGATGGAGGGAGGGAGGTTGGGATGGATTGACAATTGGATAAATGGACAGACGGTTGGATTGATGAATGGACAGACGGTTGGTTGGATGGATGGATGGATGGATGGATGGATGGATGGATGGATGGATGGATGGATGGATGAATAGATGGATGGATGGACAGACGGTTGGATGGATGGACAGACGTTAAATGGGTGGATGAACAGATGGTTGGATTGGTAGATGGACAGACTGTTGTATGGATGGATGGATGGATGGATGGATGGATGGATGGATGGATGGATGGATGGATGAATGGATAAATGGATGGACAGAGGGTTGGATAGACAGACGTTTGAATAGAAAGATGGTTGCATGGAAACATGGTTGGATGGATGGATGGACGGACAGACGGACGGACAGATGGATGGATGAGCAAGCGGGCGAGTGGATGAATGGAAAGGTAGATGAATAGATAGATAGTTAGATAGAATTTTGGATAGCTGGGTGGATGGATGGATGGATAGATGGATGGACAGTTGGATGGATGTATGGATGGATAAATGTATGGACAGATAGATGATAGATAGATAGATAGATAGATAGATAGATAGATAGATAGATAGATAGATAGATAGATAGATAGATAGATAGATAGATAGATAGATAGATAGATAGATAGATAGATAGATGGATGGATGGATGGATGGATGGATGGATGGATGGATGGATGGATGGATGGATGGATGGATGGATGGATGGATGGATGGATGGATGGATGGATGGATGTCACAATGTTCTCAGGTTGTACACTGCAAAAAAGGCTTTTCTTACTTAGATTATTTGTCATGTTTCTTGTCCAAATATCTAAAAATTCCTAAATCAAGAAACATTTTCTAGACAAGCAAAACATATTGTCTTGTTTTGAGAAATAATATGCCAAAATGAAGTGAGTTTTTCCTTAAAACAAGCAAAATAAAAAACAAGATTATTTTGCCTACCCCATTGGCAGATTATTTTGCTTGTTTTGAGGAAAAACTCACTTAATATTGGCATATTATTTCTCAAAACAAGACAATATGTTTTGCTTGTCTAGAAAATGCTTCTTGATATAAGAAATGTTTGATATTTAGACTAGAAACATGACAAATAATCTAAGCAAGAAATTTATTTTTTTGCAGTGTAAACTTTTCATTTCTTGTTATACTTTTTCAAATGTCCAAGGAAATTAAATACACCTGCATTAATATTCCTGGTTGTTGCTGCCATAATGTTCTTACACAGGACTAACTGAAAAGTTGAGCCAGTAAAAACAGTAAATGTTGATTCAGGAAGATGTAGGTAAATCATGCGGAGCTCCGCTACACCCAGTTTTAAAGCATTAGTATAATAAATGTGTTAGGCAGTGGATCTATAGACCCAGATGAGTTGCGGACAGTTCTGAAGTCCTGCCTGCGAGAGAGTGCGATCTCCCTCCCTGAGGAGAAGCTGGATGATCTGACTCTGGCGCTGTTCGAATCTGCGGATAAAGACAACAGCGGCTCCATCACATTTGAAGAGCTCAAGGCAGAGTTGGAGACCTTCCCTGAGGTCATGGAAAATCTCACTATCAGGTGGGACACATTATTGTTAGATTAATGGCATGATTGTGAGTTTAAAAGTTATTTGCCAATCAAATAAAGGAAACAAAGTGCTGGTGTTTGTGAATGAATCAATTACTCAGTGACTTTAATTAATGAATTGGCATTGTTGAACTAATCATTTAAATGATTCAAAAATCACTCAAAGCCTTTTAGATGTACATATGATTCATTGTATTATAACGAAGTATAAAATTGAATGAATCAATACTGTCATACACTGTTTGTTTTATGAATAAATCAACATTTTGAACTTATAACTTGAATGATTCAAAGACTCACTCAAAGCCTTTTAGATGTATATGATTAATTAATTCATTTAAGTGAATTAATCAGTCTCTCCATCGTACAGTTTCTTTTATGAATGAATCAGCATTTTGAACTAATCACTTGAATGATTCAAAGACTCACTCAAAGCCTTTTATATGCAACTATTCATTGTATTATAACAAATCATTTGAGTAAAAGAATCAATTACTCAGTCGTGCTCAGTTTACTTTATGAATGAATCAGCATTTTAAACTAATCATTATCACATGAATGATTCAAAGACTCACTCAATGCTTTTTAGATGTTTATGATTCATTGTATTATAACAAAGTATTTAAGGGAAATGAATCATCTACTCAGTCATACCCAGTTTCTTTAATGAACGAATCAGCATTTGTAAATTAATCATTTAAATGGTTCAAAGACTCACTCAGTGTTTTTTAGATTAACATATGATTCATTGTATTATAACAAAGCATTTAAGTGAATCAATTAATCTCTCAATCGTACTCTATTTTTTTAGAAATGAATCAGCATTTAGAACTAATCATTTAAATGATTCAAAGACTCACTCACTGCCATTTAGATAAACATATGATTCATTGTATTAAAATAAAGCATTAACGTGAATTATTCAATCTCAATCGCACCCAGTTACTTTTATGAATGATTCAGCATTTTTAATAAATCACTTGAATGATTCAAATAATCACTCAATGCCGTTTAGATGCATATATGATTCATTGTATTACAGCAAAGCATTTAAGCGAAAGAATCAATCACTCATACCCAGTTACTTTTATGACTGGTTCACAATTTTTAACGGATAACTTGAATGGTTCAAAGACTCACACAATGCCATTTAGATTAACATATGATTCATTGTATTATAACAAAGTGTTTGAGTAAATGAATCAATTATTCAGTCATGCTCAGTTTCTTTTATGAATGAATCAGCATTTGTGAATTAATCATTTAAACGGTTTAAAGACTCACTCAATGTTTTTTTAGATTAACTTATTATTCATTGTATTGTAAAAAGTATTTGAGTGAATAAGTCAATCTCTCAATCATACTCTATTTCCTTTTATAAATGAATCAACATTTTGAACCAATCACTTGAATGATTCAAAGACTCACTCAGTCCCTTTTAGATGCACCGATTCATTATATTGTAACAAATCATTTGAGTGATTGAATCAATTACTCAGTCATGCTCAGTTTACTTTATGAATGAATCAGCATTTTAAACTAATCACATGAATGATTCAAAGACTCATTGCCTTTTAGGTGTACATGATTGATTGTATTATAACAAAGTATATGAGTGAATGAATCAATTACTCAGTCATACCCAGTTTCTTTTATAAATGAATCAGCATTTTGATCTAATCTCCTGAATGATTCAAAGACTCATTTAATGTCATTTAAATTAACAAATGATTCTTTGTATTATAATAAAGCATTAAAGTGAATTAATCAATCTCAATCATACCCAGTTACTTTTATGAATGAATCAGCATTTTTAACGAATTACTTGAATGATTCAAAGACTCACTCAATGCCTTTTAGATGCATATATGATTCATTGTATTATAACAAAGCATTTTAGTAAATGAATCATTCACGTATGAATGAATCAGCATTTTTGAAATAATCATTTAAATGGCTCAAGGGCTTACATGATCCTTCACTTAAATTAATGTGTCTCAAATCTCAAATCTTGCTTCTGCTTTGCGCATGTTTTCACCCAGTGCCGCCAACTGGCTGAAACCTCCAGATCTGGAGCAGAACAAGCGCAAAACCCCCCGCTATCTGACACGCGCATACTGGCACAACAACAGCCGCAAACTCTTCTTCCTTTGCCTGTACGGCCTCCTGAACACCTTCCTCTTCATCATGGCCATGCTGAAACATGCAGACGGAGGTCTCTGGATCATGCTGGCCAGAGGCTGCGGCCAGTGCCTCAACCTCAACTGCACTTTTGTAATGGTGAGTTGCACTCAAAGATTCACCTGTTATGTGGTTTTTGTGATAATAGACGGTTTTGTGCGGTTCTGAACTGTAGGTGCTGATGTTGAGGCGTTGTCTGACGTGGCTGAGGGCCACTTGGGTGGTCAGGGTCTTGCCTTTGGACCAGAATATTCTGCTGCATCAGATCGTGGGTTACGCCATCTTGATCTTCAGCGTTGGGCATACGGGTGCTCACATCATGAACTTTGGTAATCTTTATTAAAACTTGGTCATAATGGTTGAATGAATTGATAATGGGATTTTTTTGCCAGTGCAATCAACATTGGTTTACTGAACCCACGCTAATTCTGAAAACCTACAGCTATATAGATTTCTGGAGAGCGCCAAATACATCCCAGGACGCAAGTGCAATTTGCGCCTGCTGTTCTCACGTAAATCCACCAGAGGCCGCTGTCGACTGACTGACTTAATGACTGATTGACTGACGGATTGACTGACCTACCCTCCTCCTTCCCAATCCCAACCAATAGTGTTTTCAAAAGCACAGATTGACCCACCCACCTACTTTCCTAAACCCAACTGACTGTTTTAAAAAGCCAGAAAAGAAAAGCCCTCGTCTGATTTTTACCATGTTTTCAGATTTTACCACATTCTCACCCTGTTATTTATGTTTATTTTATTTTTTGGATTTTGACTCAAACCCTGTCGTTGTGGTCAACTACTCTCTGCGTCTCAAGTGCGCCAACGTACATAGCAATCTACTAGACCAGGGAGTCCAAACCAGTGTCCTGGAGAGTTTAGCTCCAATCCTGATCAAACACATTTGAACCAGCTACTAAAGTTCTAATGCCGTGGCCACACTAGAGTTTGAGCATGAGAAATTCTGTAGTACTTTGTGCAAAAAGAGACGAGATTAAACAAAATGATCAGACATTTAAAAAAGCGAGGGATTGATCCATATCTTAATTTCTGTACAGAGAGATCATGCTTTGATCTTCGATTAGTCTTATACAGCCACGTGATGCGAGTTCACCAAGCTTGAACTTTCCAACGCAGTAAACTGCGAAACTTGTTGCACGAGCTTGCATTTCCGGTGTCGCATTCACATGCGTACGAATGGAAGTCTATGGGGAGAAAAGTGCAGTGTGACCATGGCTTTACTAGATATACTAGAAACCTCCTGGCATGTGCGTTATAGGAAGTTTGACCTAAACTCAAAAGACATCAGCCCTCCAGGACCGTGTTTGGACACCCCTGTACTAGACAAACAGCAGGAAAGCCATTCACATAAAGGCTAACAGATGGTAAGCGCGAAAAGGAATGGCGTCATAGCGTTCAGTTTAAAGACGGAATGTAGCCATGCGTACTTTGCAATCTCCAGAAATGTATATAGGGTTACGCTTTCAGAATGAGCCTGTGTTGGGTTTACTTGTACTAAACATTGGTAACTTGGAATGAAATGTAAAAACAAGTTGAGGGCGAAACAATATTGGGCTCTGTTGACCATTATATGCAGTTGAAGACAAAATAATTATTCCTCTTGTGAATTTTCATTCTTTTCCAAATATATTCCAATGCTGTTTATTTCAGTCAATTTTTTTTTCTACAAAATTTTAAACTCAGGGCTTAATTTGTGCCGGAACAGGCTGGATCCGGCACCTCTGAAATGTGATCCAGCACCTCATTTTACCTATTCCCCTCCTCACCCGCTCTCTTTCTCCATCCGCCGTTCACTTTCACTTTGTTCCACTTCTCCACAACCCTCCTCACTTTCGTCCACGACAACCAGCCCCCGCCCTGGCTATTAACTTAGGTCCGCGACACTCCTCTGCTATCCAATGCCCTGCGACACCTCTACATCCTCGGTTAGCATGCCGTATCCGTTACCCCGATCTATTCCAGGACCTCGAGATTCACAAATTAAGCACTGAAATAACTAATTTCTTTTTTTTTTGCCATGATGTTTCACTCATTATTTTTGCAGTATATTAGTATTCAGATTAAAGATTTAACTTGGTTAATTAGGTTAAATAGGCAAGTCACTGGTTTGTTTTGTAGGCACTCAAAATAATTTCTTAATTGGGTGAATAATATAGATTTTTTTTTTAAATGTGAAAACTGCTTCAGTCCAGCCAAACCAAAAGAAATAAGACTTTCTCCAGATGAAAAAGTATAATAGGAAATAACGTTGAGGAATTTTCTTGCTTTGCAAACACATTTTCCGAGAAAAAAACTGTAGATAATATACACAATTGAGATACCAAAAACACACACTTTGGCAATTTGTAACAAATGTAGACAATTCAGGGATATTTGGAAAATATGTAAGATCAAAATAATATTGGATTTCCATTTTATGAACATGAAATGTACAAAGTTACCCTAAACTTCTAAAATCTGTAATAAAAGGAAATAAGTAAAATAAATGTAAAAATAAATAAACTTTTTAAGGTTTAATTTGGATCCAAAAAATACTCCACTTCATTGGTGTTTGTTTTATGCGTGACTTTATGCATTTATCATAAAAATAATCTAAGTCAAACTTTTTTAAGCAACGCACCAACACAAAACTGTGTTTCATGAAAATTCTAGTCTTGCATTAATCCCCAGTAACACTCCAGGTTCTATAAATGGTTACAAATCAGTCATCATTTGCTTATATACCCTCATGTAACAGATAATATTTGATAATAGCAGTACTGGGGGTCTTCATTGGATCATATTTTATGAACAACAAAAAAAGCAAATGATGACAGATTCATTTTTGGATGTAGTCTCCCTTTAAATTGACCATATCAAGTATTTGAGCTCTCAACAAAACAGATTAATGCTCACGTTCTGTGTGTTTTTAGCCCGTTTGTCTCAGAATGACGGTGCGTACCAGCTGTGGGAGTATCTGTTCACCATTCGTCCTGGCATCGGCTGGGTCAACGGCACAGCCTCCATTACTGGCGTAGTAATACAGATTCTCATTGGCCTGATGGTGGTCTGTTCCAGCACATTTGTCAGACGCAGTGGACATTTCGAGGTGATGGCTTCAGTGTACTTCTGGGAAATGGAGTGATTGTTGTAGTTTTTGTTAATATATTGATTTTTTTTTTTGTCTACATTTAAATTTTATGTACAATTTTATATTTACTTGGTTTTTATAACAATTTTTTTCTAAACGATTTTTCTATATACTTTAACTAAATATTTAGTTTAATATTTTGTATTTTTAGTTATATATATATATATATATATATATATATATATATATAATTGTTATTTTTATTTATTACTTATTTTTTAAGCTTATTTCATGGAACAAAACCCTATTTTGTAAACAAAAAAAAAGATAAGTTGAAATAAAATGATCATTAATAAAATTATTTAATAATAGAGATAATAATAACAGCTAATTTCAACTAGATGCCAAAAAAATTTTTTTCCATTTTTATTTAGTCTAGCTGGGATGACATGGTTGCTTAAGGGTTAGCACTCTCGCCTCATAGCAAGAAGGTTGCTGGTGTGAGTCCCGGCAGGGTCAGTTGGCATTTCTGTGTGGAGTTTGCATGTTCGTGTCCCCGTGTTTGTGTGGGTTTTCTCCAGGTGCTCCTGTTTCCCCCACAGTCCAAAGACATGAGCTTTGGGTGAATTGAATGGTCTAACCTGGCCGTAGTGTATGTGTGTGAATAAATGTGTATGGATATTTCCCAGTACTGGGTTGCAGCTGGAAGGGCATCCACTGTAAAACATATGCCGTATAAGTTGGCGGTTCATTCCGCTGTGGCGATCCCTCATGAATAAAGAAACTAAGCCGAAAGAAAACGAATAAAGGAAATTAGCCTAGCTTGATAATGTGCTGAAATAATATTTAAATAATACACAACTCATCACAACTATATCGACATATATAAAAAATATAATTAATAAAAACATTTAAAACTTAAAACACGAAGCAAAACCAAAAATGAAAGAAATTAAATATAATAGAAAACAAAGAGAACTATAGAGCATATCTAAAAAATATAAGAGAACAATTAAAAACAACAAAATGACCAAACAAAAAAAAAACTGTAACAAAAATTCAAATTTAAGATAAATACATAATAAATAAATAAATAAAAATAAATTCAAGGTATTAAACCAAGTCCAGATTTATTCTTAAAGCACATTAAAACAATACGATTGTTCACCAAAGTGCTTCACAAAATGGTTAAAATACACAAAATATTTGAAGAAACATATTATTTTATCCAATAAGTTAAAATAATAGTACATTTTTAAAAAGATGCAAAAAAAGCCTAAATATTTACAAGTAAGCCAAAGAATATATATGAAGTAAACTACTCTATCTCAAGGATATAAACCTGGAAAATACTGTTTGAAGATTAATTCAAAACGGTTTTCTGTGCAGGTCTTCTACTGGTCTCATCTGTCCTACATCTGGGTTTGGGCTCTGCTGGTTGTCCACTGTGCAAACTTTTGGAAATGGTTTGTGGTTCCAGGAGTGGCTTTCCTCATTGAGAAGCTTGTTGGAATAGCAGTGTCCCGTATGGGTGGCCTGTACATAGTTGAAGTCAACTTATTGCCCTCAAAGGTATACCGTTCCAGCCAATGTACATATTTTCGGTGTATTTTGTTTGCTGGAACATTCATGAGCTTCACCTTGACTGGCTTTCACGTGTGTTTTAAAGGTGACGCATTTGGTAATCAAGAGGCCTCCGTTCTTTCAGTTCAAACCTGGGGACTATGTGTATATAAACATCCCCACTATCGCCAAATATGAATGGCATCCGTTTACCATCAGCAGCGCGCCTGAGCAGCAAGGTAAAGCACACTAAAAGTTGACTAAAATTGTAAGCAACTTGTTGCAGAGCTTTTTTAGTTGACTCAACTTAAAGGAGACCTATTATGCCCCATTTTAGTTTAAAGTTTAAAACAAGTCTGTGATGTCCCTAAAATGTGTATGTAAATTTCCAGCTCAAAATACCCCACGAATAATGTTGCATAACTTTGAAATTGACCCCTTTTAGACATTGATCCTAATTGTGCTGTTTTGGTGACTGTCGCTTTAAATTTAAACTAGATTGTGTTCTTTCAAAAGTGGGCGGGGCTACAAATGCCTGTGTGTCAGCATAACGGCAGATTCAAAAATAAGACTAACATTCTATGCTAATGAGGGAGAGATGGTAACTAATGGGCGTGGCTTTTCCTCTGATGACAAAGCGAGAATGTCAATCTAAGTGTTTCTGCAGACTGTTTTTTTTATCAAGTGTCATTATAAAAAATAGAGTTAATTCATTTTTACCATTAGAAGGTGGTTAAATTCACAGACTGCTGCTACGTAATTGTGTTTAACCCCCTTTTAAAAGTAATAATTGCATAATAGGTCCCCTTTAAACCATGTTAAGTGCAGTACTTGAGTAAACGTTGAGTCAACTAAAAGAGAAGCTGTGCAGAATATTGCCTCACAATTTTATGTTGTCAACTTTTTTATACTGCTAATGGAAATAAATATGAAGTTATATTGGCCTTGGTAACACTATTTTAATATGTTGCCTTGTTTTTGTTTGAGTATGGAGCAATATAAAGACACACTGCAAAAAATATTTACTTTTAACAACTTTGTTAATTCTTCAACTTTTAAGATTTTTACTTTTAACTTTGTTACTTTGCAAATTCTGACTTTTTTTTTTTACCCGAAATGACAGAGACTTCTCCTAAAAGATTATAAGACAAAAGGCATCATTGTGGCAAAAAAATATTTCTCAGCTTATATTGACATTAGAACAAAAACTTTAGAATAAAACAATATGAATTATTTTGATCTCGACTGTACATTTACACACAAAAACAAATGTTTAAAACTATACAGTTTGTTAATAATGGATAAGAGACTTTTTTAACTAGTCTGTCTTTTTACTTAAAGCACTTTTTTTTTTCAGACAAAACAAAAAAATCTACACAAAGCTAAATATTTACAACAAAGCAAAACGTTTTTTAGACAGTCTAAAGGTAAAAGTACACAAATAAGCAGTAAAATATCAGATCTGTCTTGAAAAAACTAACTATAAATGCAAATGTTTCAATATTTGTGCATGATAAAAGTTAGTTTTAAGACTTGATTTAAAAGATTCTACTTTGACTTGACAAAATATTTTTGCTAACAAAAAAGACAATCTTAAACAAGTTTAGAGAATCTATTTTTCTTTCCAAAACACATTTTATAACAACAACAACAACATGAAAAGATGCAGAAAAGCAAATATTTAATGTTTTTAATGACTGTGAGACTTGTTTTTTCACTTGTCTAACAAAATATTATACAAAACAAAAATGTAGGCAGAAGCAAATGTTTCAAATGTTTTTTTTTTTCAAACTAATTAGTATTTTACTGAGGAAAACATGACTGACAACAAATGTTAAACAAAATAAGATTGGTTCGTTAAACATAACACTGTCCAAATCTAAAATCTGTTATCTGACTTAATTGTACGTTTTTTAACAAAATTGGTATTTTTTTCTTACAAAATAAAACAAATAAATGCACAAAACAGACAATAAGCAATTTCATTTTGCATTACTTTACATTACAAAACATTGAAAAAAAAACAGCATTTTAAACAAACAAACTGAATGTCTTTCCCTTAAACAAACAGAAACGTTGTGGCTGCACATTCGTTCAATGGGTCAGTGGACAAACCGCCTGTACGAGTATTTCAGACAACCGGACACTCAGACCAACAAGAGGCTAACAGCCAGCCTGAGGAGCAGACGGCACCAAAGCAGAGCGCAGGTCCTGGCTTTCCTCCAGCATCCACATCAAACTAAACACACAGTCAGCCAGGTTCGGTTCTGCCGGGGTTTATTGATGCGCTTCATTATAAGTGGGCTCGTTTTGTAATCGCATCATTGACATTGCAGAGACTTATTGATTCCTTTAATTCTCTCTATGGGCTTCTCTCCAGTGTTTTTTTGGAACGAATGTTGAATGTTTTCTGTTTTTAATTTCCCAAGAAGTATTTCCCAAGGAATGTATTAAATAGACATTAGGGCAACACAGTGGCTCAGTGGTTAGCACTGTCGCCTCACAGCAAGAAGGTCACTGGTTCGAATCCCGGCTGGGTCAGTTGGCATTTTTGTGTGGAGTTTGCATGTTCTCCCTGTGTTGGTGTGGGTTTCCTCCGGGTGCTCCGGTTTCCCCCACAGTCCAAAGACATGTGCTATAGGTGAATAAGCTAAATTGTCCGTATGCGTGTGTATGGATGTTTGCCACTAATGGGTTGCAGCTGGAATGGCATCCGCTGTGTAAAACATATGCTGGCTAAGTTGGCGGTTCAATCCGCTGTGGCGATCCCTGATGGATAAAGGGACTAAGCCGAAGAAAATGAATGAATCAAAAAATAAACATTAACTTACAAGCTCATCTTAGTTAATGTTACTACAAATAAAAAAATAAATATTAAATTAATTTAAAATGCAAAAAAACTCAATTAATAATTTTTTTTAATTATAATAATTTATAAAAAAAATATTGATATAATAAACTAAATAAATAAAAATAATAATTGTTGTTATTATTATGTATTAATAACTGTGTTATTTTATTGTGATTGAGTAACCATGGGTTTAATATGTATAATTTAAATAAATGTAAAATCTGAAATTATTTTGGCATTAAATATGACGTTTATATTAACATTCGTTTCATTTTTAAATAACAAAAGCACTTTTACTTTTATGATTTTAGTTAGCTATTTTTTAACCAATCTTTAAATAAATGTGAACCAAAATGTTACATTTACATTTCTCCATGCAGGAAGAAATGTTCCGGTCTGCAAGCTGCCGTGGATCTGTGGCATCTAATAAAGATGATGCTGTTGAACTGACCATGTACCGCACAAACGGGACCCGAAGAAACTCCCAGAACCCCGTCTGTGACCCAGCAGCCCAGGCCGAACTGGGAGATGCATCTCTGGCCACCAGAGAAGTCAGTTTTCTGTCTGAACATAGTAATGTGTAGATCCTGTATACACGCATAATACACAATAAGCAGAATCATTTTCTTTGTCTTCCAGCTGACGGCAAAATTAAGCGAAAACCACAGATATTGTAACATTAAGGTAGGTAATATGTTAAAGTATTAAAGAAATGTTATTAAAACAAAAAGTACAATCAGGGTGTGAATTATAGGGGGGTTGACTTCTCTAAATACTAACACTTGATCCTCCCGGAGGACATCAAAACAAGATGTGTGGGGGATTTAGTGGACAATAATTTGCATTGGTCTGTATCTTAAATAGTAATATTAAGAACAACAATAATATGTAATATAAATATAGATTTAACCACCCCTATAATGGTTCATGCTATTGTGAATGCATGACCATACCAGCAGAATATGCACGAAAATACAAAATTAGCAATCTGAAATCATGGCAGATGTAAACTACTTATACACACCATAAGGGCTCTACTTTGACGTTCCAGGCGCAAAGTGCAAAGCGCAGGACGCTAAAGCATTTAGGGTGTGTTAGAATCAACTTTTGCTATTGCGCCGTGGCACATGGTCTAACAGGGTTGAGCTTATTCTTTTAATGAGTTATAAGTTTGTTTTGAGAATAAATCAGTCTCATCTCCCATTCCCTTTAAGAGTCAGTTGCGTCGCGCCATAGCGCATTTGCTATTTACATGACAGACTTTGTACGTGGTAAAACTGAACACTTCAATAGAAACAAAATCCAATGCTTTTTAATGGGCTCACCTAACCCTACCCATCACAGTGACGTCACTCGCTCCATTTGAGTGCATTGTGTCGGAGTTATTTCCAAATACACATGCTGTGCCCCATATGGTCTTAAACCTGACAGGTGGGCAAATCTAAGCTTGTTTTCAATAAAACAAATATAAATATGCTTATAATAAATAATACTACTACTAATAATAAAATTATACCAAAGCAAATTGTCATGAATAAACAGAAAAAGCTCCCTAAAATGAAGAAGGCATGGAGGCGGTGGTTTTATACTTATGTAGACTAGAAAATAATATTTCGTTTGTAATATTTTAATCCTTTAATTATTTTTCATATGTAAAGATATTTGCGAATTGCTCTACATCCTGTCTGTATTAAGCAATGTTTAAGCGAGGCGCACAACTAACGTGCTCTGTGCTGGACTTTAAACCTGCTTTGATCTGGTCTATTGTGCAGACCATTTTAGTTCCTCAAAATAACAATGCGCCAGCAATGCGCCTTAACACGCCTCCTTTTTTAGACCAGAACGCCTATGGGTGCATATATGAGCGCAAATGCATTTGCTATTTAAACAGAGTGCTGCAAAACGTCAAAACAACTCTTGCCCCGAGCTGAAACTAGCAAACAACAATTGCGTCGCGCCTTGCGCCGGGTTTATAATAAGACCCTAAGTGTTCAAAAGACACCTTTCTTGCAAAATAGATCTTTGTATTTACATATAGTCTACAATTAAAGTAAAATTAGTGTGTATTTTAATAGATGTATATGCTTGTGCAAGGACGTTAAACAATAAAAGAGAACGCAACTTGTCTCTATTTGACAAATCTTGCCATTTTATATCCAAAAATAGGTTGTCTTTGAGAATCTGTTAAAGTAGCCCATGACTTTTGGTCAGATTCTGCTCATTACTACATTATTTAGGTAGAATACAGAGTCAAGCAGCTGTGACTATGGACTATTCTGTCTGAATATTAAGCAAAAAGTCTTACATAGTAATACTGCACATCTTAATTCAATTTGAGGTTACTGTGACTTTAGAAATTAAAGTAATCAAAAATCTGTTTACATGGTCGACTCTTGATCAGAGTATTGTCTTCATCATATTAAAATCTGAGTATTTGTGTCCATGTAAACGTCCTGACTGAGAATAAGACCACTTTAATGTCTCCATTTCTAGAATACCTCCTCACTTTACTCAGAAAATGTCATCTAATTAATTGATGATTGTTGCTTTAATGAACTGTACACATCTGGCTTTCCCTTTTATTTTTATGTTAGTGTTATGTGGATGGACCTTTTGGCACTCCAACCCGACAGATCTTTGCATCTGAGCATGCAATACTTATCGGCGCTGGAATCGGTATCACTCCGTTTGCATCCATTTTGCAGAGCATCATGTGCCGGTGAGACACACAAACTCCTTTGACAGTTCTTTAAAGATAAATAATAATTAATAATAATACCGCATATAACCTTTTATAACCTAAAGAAAATGTCATGGTCTCATTTTCCAGCTATCGTATGAGAAAGCAGAACTGCCCCAACTGCAGCTACTCCTGGTGTGAAACCATCAAGGACAATGAAATGAAGCTGAGGAAGGTAAATGGGATTTACAGTGAAGTTCTCTTTTTGATCAGAGCAATATTGCTATGTTGGTATAAGCTTTCTTATTTGCATTCCATTCATGTTAGTTTGTATATCACTATGAAGCTGCTAGTTTTATTCAACCCAGGCTCATTCTGAAAATGTACCTTTATATACGTTTCTGGCGAGCACCAAATACATCCTAAGAGGTAAGTTTTTTTTTTGCAGTTTTTGTTTTTGCAACTCCACCAGAGGTTTTTGAATTCTTAAATTTCTCTTGCGATTGCCATTCGTACTCTGCTGTTCTCATGTAAATCCACCAGAGGCTGTTGACTGACTGACTGATTGACTGACCCACTCTCCTCCTTCCCTAATCTCAAATGAAAGTTTTGAAAAGCAATCCAGAAAAAGAAAAGCCTTCGCCTGATTTTAACCACGTTTCAGACTTATTGTTATTTACTTCATTATTTAATATTTTGGCTTCTGTTTTTGTCTTACCTGCTTTCTGGAACCGTTCTTTATCGGACTCAAATCCCATTGTAGTGGACAACTCCTCTCTGCGCCTTAAGTTCGCCGTTGTACATGACGAGCTAACTGGACAAACTGGTAACAGTGGGAAAGCCGTCCATACGAAGGCGTCAGCTGGTAAGCGTGAAAAAGAACGGCGTCATACCACCCCGTAGCGTTCGTTTTAAAGACAAAAGGCAGCCATACGTACTTCAGTCTACATACAGTAATTCCAACCGAAGCTCATTCTGGAAACATAGCCCCGCGGACGTTTCTGGAGACCGAGATTTACATGGCCGAAGCTACGTATGGCCGCGTTTAGTTTTTTTGAGCGAACGCTACGGGGCGGTGTGACGCCGCTCCGCCGACGTAATGCTGCGAGCTAAACGGACAAATTGGTTGCAGCGGGAAAGCCCTTCACATGGAGGCGAGCCGTCAGCCGGCGAGCACGAAGAGGAGGCCCAGAGGAGGAGAAGCCGGCCACGGAGACGACCGGGATCGAGTCCGGGGAGGAGCGGTTCCAGAAAGCAGGTAAGATGAAAGACGGAATCCAAAAAATAAGGGCGAGAATGCAGCGAGATCCGAAAATGTGGTCAAAATCAAAGACAAGGGCTTTTGCTTTTTTTTTCTGGATGGCTTTTGCAAACCATCGCTTGGGTTTAGGGAAGGAGGAGGAGGAAGAGGAGGGCGGCCGGGTCGTACCTCCCAGGACATATTTCGTGGTCTGCAGAAACGTCCGCGGGGCTACGTTTTCACAATGAGCCCGGATTGAGTAATTCGCGATCTCCAGAAATGTAAATAGGGCTACGTTTTCACAATGAGCCTATATTGGATTTGTTTGCACTATATAAAGCTCGCTAACACTGTGCGATTTAAATGTCTATTTAGCCATCTAAAGGTTCCTTCACACCAAGAACGATAAATATATTTATCGTTATTAAATATATATTTAAATGATACAAATTGGTTTATTTTTTGTTTTTCATTCAGCATTTACAATTTGTAACCAGCAGATGTCCTTAGTATGCTACTAGCACATCTGACTAGTAAATCCAGCTCATGTAATCTTTGTTTTAAAATGTATTTTTAAATCTAATCAAACAAATTTAGCGATCGCAGTCAGTATAGTGGAATAAAAACAACACAAATTCTTTTGCCCAGAATTTGTCTTGATTGTTCTGCAGTCAGACATTATGACGATTGAGATCATACATGGTGATCATTTCCGTACAGTCCGACAAGCTATAATTGTAAAGAGTTATTAAAAATTGCATCATTATGAGTCTCTTTATGTTAAAATTGCCGTTGTTTAGTACATGGTACATTCCAATTCTAGAAAGAGATCCTTTGATTGGGTGACAAACTGTAGAGAGCTCAAAATAAAATGTAAAATTTTTTTTTTTAATGTAATTGTTACAATACCATACAAACAGCTGCAAAGCTAACTGGCTTGAACGAAATGACAATACAAAGTTGCGATTATATATTGTATTCATCAGGGTGAATAACATTGAAACGGCTTCTCATAAAAATGTAGGGCAAAACTTGATTTTCTCCTTTGGAAGTTGATTGGATGGTTAGATGGTTGTGGTTTGCTATTGGTCGATCTTGCAAGTGACAGTTTTTGCACTGCTGCAGGTGGACTTTATTTGGATCAACCGTGATCAGAAGTCCTTCGAATGGTTTGTGAGTCTTTTGACCAAACTGGAGATGGACCAGGCAGATGAAGAGCCAGAGGGTAAAGCACAACCAAATCAAATAAAGAGAGGTGTTTGGCACTGAATAGGCAGCAGACATGCTTGTTTTTATGTTTTCAGGTCGGTTTTTGGAAATGCACATGTACATGACATCAGCCCTCAGTAAGAATGATATGAAGGCCATAGGTCTGCAGATGGCTCTGGATCTGCTGGCCAAGAAAGAGAAGAGAGATTCAATCACTGGGCTTCGCACACGTACTCAGCCAGGAAGACCAGATTGGGCAAAGGTAAAAAAACTGTGTTTTGTTTGGCTGTTTTATTTTAGTCTATGCAGGTCTTCTTGCTATTAAAGGTTCAGTCCACCCAAAAATTTAACTTATTCACCATTTATTCACAATGAATAAGTTTAAACAGTGGTCATTGACATTCATAGAAGAAAAAAATATATTCTATGGAAGTCAACATTCATTAATCATTCAAGTTCAGCATTTTTTAAAGTATCTTCTTTTGTGTGTGTTTTTTGTGAAATGTCCCTTTAAGATGCTAAATACTGGTGTAAACATAAAATAAACTGTTTCAAACATTACACTGAATTACTTTCATAGTTTAAACACTTATTCGTTGGAATGCATTCGAACAGCAGGAAAAAATGGCATACTTTTTACGTAACAATAGAAAAAATATATATTTATTTGATGATTTAATTCTTGATGCATTTCAGGTTTTCCAGAAAGTGTCCGAGGAGAAGAAGGGAAAGGTTCACGTGTTTTACTGTGGTTCTCCAGCTCTGGCCAAAGTCATCAAGGCTCAGTGTGAGCGTTTCGGGTTCCACTTTTACAAAGAAAACTTTTAATTTCCTACACTTTAGGTGTTTTAGGTCTTAATTTATCTAATGTTTCCTAAATACTAATAAAATAACCTGACAATCTGCTTTTGCTGATATTATTTTTTTGTCAGCTGTATGTTTTGTATAATTCACATTGTCATATGTCCTATTTTCTCTCATTATTTGTATTTGATGTTGTTTTAGAAATGGCCATTCTGCATATTATGCATCTTGTAAAATTGCATTGTACATAATAGCATGAAGTAATTTATAGTAGAATATTTATTTATTTTCCTTCAGCTTAGTCCCTTTATTTATCAGGGGTCGCCACAGCAGAATGAACCGCCAACTTATCCAGCATATGTTTTACACAGTGGATGCCCTTCCAGCTGTAACCCAGTACTGGGAAACACCCATTTCATTCAAATTCATTTACAAAATGGGGTGTGCTCAATTATGCTGAGCATTGTATATAAGACTTTGTATATAAAATGAAATTATTACATTGAATGAAAAATTGAACATGAAATAAAATGTTTGAATCATTATATATTAAGTGGTATTAAAATATAGAATTACATAAAATATGTAAAAAGTCATTATTTTATTTAAATAATTGATTATTATTTCTCAAAAAAAAAAAGATTACATTTGGGTCTAGTTAAAAATCTAAATATTCATTCGTTCATTTTCCTTTGGCTTAGTCCCTTTATTCATCAGGGGTCGTCACAGCGGAATGAACCACCAACTATTCCAGCATATGTTTTAGACAGAGGACGCCCTTCCAGCTGCAAACTGAGTACAGGGGAACATCCTTACACACTCACACACACATACACCACGGCCAATTTAGTTTATTTAATTCGCCCATAGCGCATGTCTTTGGGCTGTAGAGGAAACCGAAGCAGCCAGAGGAAACCAAAGCCAACATGGGGAGAACATGCAAACTTCACACAGAACTGCCAACTGATCCAGCCAAGGCTCGAACCCGCGAACTTCTTGCTGTGAGGCGACAGTGCTAACCACTGAGCCACCCTAACGAAGAATATACAAATAAATGGGAAAAATTAGTTACCTCATATCCCTGCTGAAAAATCCAGCTTAAACCAGCCTAGAATGGTTGGCTTGTTTTAGCTGGTCGACCAGCCTGTTTTTAGAGGGGCTGTGGCCATTTCCAGGCTGGTTTCCAGTCATTTCAAGACTGGTCTTGGCTGGTCTGGTTAAACCAGACTGGTCAATCTGATTTTAGCTGGTCATTTTCCAGCCTTCTCAGCTAAGACCAGGCTGGAAATCTGCCTGGAAATAGCAAAAACACCTCTAAAACCAGGATGGTCGACCAGCTAAAGCCAGCCAACCAGCCTAGGCTTGCTTAAGCTGTTTATAATGTAAATACAAATACCAAAACATAATACTTCCACACAAACACACATTTAGAAGTAGTTTGGTTAACTGTTGTGTTTGAACCTGTAACGTTACTACTTCTGTAATGTTATGTGTGTATTTTTAAAGCATGAACAGTCCTATATGTACAGTTTATAAACATGAAATACTGTTTCTCTGTTTGAATGTAATAATATATGTCACTTACCTGTAACACTGTGTTTTCAAATATCATATTTCCTCACTAATAAACAGTTATAAAGCCAGACACGCGTTTTCTTGGTTTATGGAGACATCTCGCGGTCATATGCGGGAACACAACACAAAGCAGCGCCTTATATTATGAACTCATTAAAATCGCCATCATCATTCAAATTTCCGTTAATATTCAAATCAGGAGGTTAAACCTATGAACGTGTCATATTTTAAATTAACCGCAGAATTCTATAAATATTTAGGTTATAATAATATCAAAAGCAGTCAGTAATCTCAACAAACAAAAACTATCAAATGTTTTAAATACACAATTTACGAAATTATAAAACGTATTTATTTGTTGATAAGCTTGCCACAAAACGGGAGTCCTCGTCTGTTTATCAGTTATAATATTCAGCAGTTATATCACACCTATCTGGCATAAGATTGGCTACCACGGAGTTTCGTCACCTCCTATTGGCCAGCGCAGCACACAGCGGTTACTATATTGCAGATTTGCAGCGAGAGGAATCTCTGCATTTATTTGTCTTTGTCTTCATCAATAGTATGCGTTATAGACGCTCACACGGACGCTGCGCCGGTTTCAGGTGAGCATGTATGTGATTTTGTTCTGTATTTACTCTCTTCCTGTTATTCAACGCCCTGGGTAGCATTCAAAATCACATGAGCTTCAGTTCAGACTGATGCGATTAGATTTTATAATCATTCGTCTGTGTGTATGTGCTGACAAGGATTAGGGCTGCTGAGGATAGTTTCTCATTCATAATTTGACTACATGTTGAATCTTTTTATCATGTAACACCACATTAATGTATGATATTTGCACATTTAAATGATCAGGCTTCACGATTTGTCCATTTTTTTGGTCATACTTTAAAATGGTGCCCCCATATTTACCTTTATCTGCAGATTCTGCACCTGAATTGCTCGGACAGGGTTTGCTGAGGTGTTCCTCATGGCTGGGATCTGACAATGCGCTGTCTGGTGGCTCGAATCAATCACAAGACTCTGATAGTCATCTGTGCTGTGTTTGCCCTCATCACTATACTGCTGTGGAACAAATGCTCCAGTGACAAAGACCTGCCCTCGCCTGTCAGACCTCTGGAGTTTGCAGCCCCCACCCCGGAGAAAGAAGAGGAGAACGAAGGACAGGCCCCTGAGGCACCTCCTGGGTCCAGAGAGGTTGCTTACGAGCAGATCGACTGCCTCATTAATGAAGATGTTCTCATAAAAGGCCGTCGGGAGGGGGGCGAGGTGTATCTGCCCTTCAGCTGGGTGGAAAAGTACTTTGACGTCTATGGGCGACTGGTCCAGTATGATGGGATGGAACGGTTCGAGTTCTCCCATAGTTACTCCCGGGTGTATGCCCAGAGGGAGCCCTACCACCCGGATGGGGTCTTCATGTCGTTTGAGGGCTACAATGTGGAAGTGCGGGATCGGGTGAAATGCATCAGTGGTGTGGAAGGTAGATTACTGAAATTTGGTGAAGCCATCCCTGTCCCTGTGGTAGAGCAAAAGTCTCATATCACAATATAAGTCATATACTGATACTGATATGTGTTAATTTAATCAATTAAAAGTTTATATACAATGAACATGGGCGAGACAGTGACTCAGTGGTTAGCACTGTTGCTTCACAGCAAGAATGTTACTGGTTTAAGTCCCTGCTGGGTCAGTTAGCATTTCTGTGTGAATGTGAGTATGTATGGGTGTTTCCCAGTACTGGGTTGCAGCTGGAAGGGCATCCGCTGTGTAAAACATATGGTGGAATACTTGGTGGTTCATTCCGCTGTGGCAACCCCTGATGAATAAAGTGACTAAGCCGAAAGAAAATTAATGCATGAATACATTGAAGATAGACATACATGTAAAAGACATTTAAATTTCAACACATATACACAAATTTAAAAACATAAAATACATATGAATTAAATATTATACACATTTCTAAAATGAATAATCACAGGTCCAACATAAAATATCACTAGATAAAATGAAAAATGTAAACATTGTATTTTCTGCTAGTATTTCTGTCAGCATCCCCATAATGGCATGCAATACTGCACTCATATATATTATGAAAAATTATTACCAGAAACAATGGCTGCGTCCGAAACCGCATACTTCCATACTATATAGTATGCTAAAATCAGTATGCGAGCCAAGATGTATGTCCAAATTCATCGAATTCAAAAATCAGTATGTGAGAAGTACCCGGTTAACCTACTACTTCCGGCGAGATTCTGAAGTGCGCATCCCTTACATGCTGCGCTATCCCATGATGCCCCATAAGAGAATTCATGAATGGGAGTGAAGCGACGCAACTCACGAGGGTAGGTCATGTGATGATGACAAAAGGGCAGATGTACTACGTCTGAATTCCATTCATACTTCTCACATTCATACAGTATAGAACTTACTTTTCTGATAGCCGAGTAGTAGGTTTAAATTCAAATGCAGTACCTACTGAGTAGTAGTAGGGGGTTTCAGACACAGCCAATGTATTTGGAACATCGCAATATGAAATAAAGCTCAGTGTGAAATCATTGATTATTATTTATTTTATTTTTTTATTATTTTATTTTGTCCAAACAATATTGTAATTAAGTTAGATGGCCATTTAGTCATTGGAAGAAGGAGGTGGAGAACCTATGAACTTTTAAATAAATTATTAATGAAAAACAAAACAAACAGGTGTTGGTGTAGGTTTCCCCCACAGTCCTAAATTGTCCATTGTGTATTTGTGTATGTCCTGGTCCTCCAGGTTGGGGGTTGAGCGTTGGGCTAACAACCCACCTCATAAAAAACTAGATGTTACGAAACACCAACATGGTGTGGGTAAATATCAATTTCGATATAAAATGGCCCTGAAAGTAAGTAAAACAAACAGACTGCAGCTCCTCACCGAGATTACCGCCAAACTGAAACCAAAAGCAAAGCATAAAGTGTCCAGGCCTGGTCCTCTCTCGTCTCCCAGCAGACACATCATATGATAATAATATTAATTTAGATTTAGGTTGACAGCGTCTAAGGACAGTGTCATTTTGACGTTGTGGCGAGGGGGCTGGGCCGAGAGCCGTGGGAACAGAATGAGGCCGCCACGTAACTGGATACACATGTGGCGCGCACAGGCCTCGAATCCCACGGAAGGAGCTCTGGACTATAAGAAGAGGAATGATGGCAGAGGAGGCTGAGAGAGGACCGGGCCCGGACATATTGTTTTACTTTTGTTTTCAGTTTGACAGCAGTCTCCCTGTTATTAATAAATATTTTAAAACTTAGTCGGTTCTCCGCCTCCTTCTTCCTGGCGGCCAAACGGCCATAAACTTTATTACAGATGTCCAAAAACAATGTGAAATGACATTGATATTTTGTTGATTTTAGGTTGCGTTGGAAAGTCCCCAAAATCCTACGTCGAGCCAACCTCTTAAACCAATGTTATATTGACGTCAAATCCTGACATTTACTCGTCAGATATGGCAACCAAAATCCAACGTCGGATAGACATCAAAGTGGTCGTCAAAGTCCACACAATGTTAAGTTTTAACATCACTAGACGTTGATATTTAGTTGTTTTTAGGTTGCGTTGGAAAGTAACCAAAATGCAAAGTCTGACGTTCTGACGTCAACCCGATTTTAATTTCCACCAAAAATCCAACGTCCCAAGATGTTGGGGTACAATGTCAATCTGACGTCATGTTAACTTCTTATGCCTGCTGAGTCTCGACTGCTGTCTCTTCTTTTATTATCCAGAACTCCTCTGTGGGACTCGACCGGTGCGGCTGTTAGTTATCATTTGCGCAACTGGCCTTACTTTGTTCCCACGGCTCTCGGCCTTACCCCACTCACTACAAATATATATTGTCATGTTGCACAGCCCTAGGTTCATTTATTGTAATAATGTGTTAATTGTGTAATTGTATACATTTTCTCCAACAGCATACAAAAGAAAATACTAAATAAATCAGGTCATCTTACAATTCATTCTATTGGAAGAGTACTACAAGTATTGGACTCTTAATTAATGAATCAGAAACTAGCATTACAATGAGGGAAGGCATCAAGGCATGTCTGAAACAAAATTCTGCTTCACTTCTTGTCTCAGAAGGGAACCTTTATCTGGTCAAGTTGTAAAGGCAGCATATGTGTCCATTGCTGACTTTGAAATCTAAAAAATCTGATCTAAAAAAATAAGCATGGAATCCTGAAGCGCCGCTTGGCTGTCGTTTTGTGTTTAAGTGTATGTTTCTGACCAATTGATGACATTCTAGCTAGAAGTTAGAATAGAGAATGGCAATGTGTGATTACAGTGCAATCATTCTAATCCAGGCTGATTCCCATTAATTTCTATAGGTTTGTTGTATTGTATGTAGACTGATTTTCAATAAACTGTAAGCGCTCACACTACAAACAAAGAAGACAATCTTAAATAGATGTTTTCTTGTGGCAGCTTGTTATTATTCTGTCACTTACGGAGAAGATGGTTCATTTATTTGATCTGCTCTCTCTGCATCTGCGCTCATCGTCCACTTTAGTGCTTGAGACAGAATATAATGGAATACATATTTTCAGCTTCCCAGACACACAAAGTGTTTCTAAAAATAGCTACAGTGAGTGTTTGTCAAAAAGAATTACTATGAAACTGGGGTTTTTTTTGATGCCGATTTGAATTAGTTTACATTTTGCATTCCTGAGTGTGTCCGAAAACATGGCGGAACGCAACTCCTTGATGTGGATTCACGTTCTCTATTGTTGTAAGCAAATCCTCCCTTGGTTATTACCAAAACTTTCTCTGTTTTGTTCTATATATGTTTATGAAGTGAAGAGAAATTAGTAAGGCATCAGCATTATAAAACAAAGTAGAATAAAGCTTTAAAGAACTGGTTTCCTGCAGAGTTCAGTTTCAGTCCCAACCAAACACACTACAACTACAATAATAAGTGTTTTGGGTTAAGCTGAAATTTACAGGTAGGTGTGATTACGCAAAGTTAAAACGTAAGTCTGCAGGGGAGGATGGCTCTCCAGGAGAAGGATTGGCTACCTTTGGCTTCAATAGATTCATACTGAGTGATCCCATTTCTGGCATCAACCTTTTGTGTTTTATCATACGCAGGGGTTCCGATCTCTACCCAGTGGGGTCCTCAGGGGTACTTCTACCCCATCCAGATAGCTCAGTATGGGCTGAGCCACTACAGCAAGAACCTCACAGAGAAACCTCCTGACATAAAGATCTATGGCATGTTAGAGGAAAAAGAGGGTGGCTCAAGTCCGTGGGATGTCCCTAAGGGCTGCACGCTCTCCAAGATCCAAGATCAAGGACGCTCTGGGTTTGTGCACCATTTTGTCACAGCAGGTATGAACTTTATTTGAAAATCTTAGAAGTTTGATTACACTGTTTTGCTGTTAATTAACTTTGATGATATTCTGTCCATAGAGAACTCTGAAGGTGTCTCTTTAGTCTTGGACAATGCGAAAGATTTCGTCCTGACCTTCGATGTGAAGTTCATCTCCAATGGTAGCGTTTCTGTTGTTCTGGAGACCACAGAAAAAGGACCTCCTTATATCATACATTACATCACAAGTCCACTTCTTCTTTCCTTTAAAGACAAAGAAGTCATTTACGGTATTGGCCCGCGAGCCACCTGGAGCACCGTCAGTCGTGATTTAATGACAGACTTGCGTAAAGGAGTTGGTTTGTCCAACACCAAAGTGGTTAAAGCAACCAAAATCATGCCTCGCCGTGTGGTCCAGCTGGTTCTTAAAGGTTCTGGGTTCATCAGCAATATCACTGTGTCTTCCACTGCACACATGGCTGCCTTCTTTGCTGCCAGCGATTGGCTTCTTCATAACCAGGATGAACATGGAGGATGGCCGATCAAGGTGACCCGTAAGTTAGGAGAGGGGTTTAAGAGTTTGGAGCCCGGGTGGTACTCTGCTATGGCCCAAGGCCAAGCCATGTCAACACTGGTAAGGGCGTACCTAGTGACGCACAACCCCTCGTACCTTGGGGCCGCAATTCGAGCAACATCCCCCTTCAAGAGGACTCCAGAACAACATGGTGTCAAGGCAACATTCATGAATAAGTTTGACTGGTATGAGGAATACCCCACAACCCCAAGTTCATTTGTCCTTAATGGCTTTATCTACTCTTTGATTGGTCTGTATGATGTGGCGGAGACTGCAGGCAACAAACTTGGACGAGAAGCAGGAATACTGTTCAGTCAAGGACTGGAGTCGCTCAAGGCCATGTTGCCATTGTTCGATACAGGCTCTGGAACAGTTTATGACCTGAGACACTTTACCTTGGGTGTTGCCCCAAATTTAGCACGGTGGGACTATCACACCACGCACATCAACCAGTTACAGCTGCTCGCCTCAATCGACGGCGCCCCCATTTTTAGGGACTATGTGAAACGCTGGAAGACTTACCTGAAAGGAGGTCGGGCTAAGCACAACTAGACTTGCTGAGATGGCGATTTAATATGACATTTAGAACTACCGTACTGTTGAGAATTAGTAAACTGACATTTACTTTTCTAAGGAAAGGGTGCATATTGTATCCAACTTGATTGCTTTATGAATGTCATGCTTGAGTTGTTGTACAGACTTCAAGAATGTGATTCGCTGTGCTTTATTTCTAAACGATCATGTAATGTTTGAATGCAAGAAGCAATGCACACTTATTTACAGACTTTTAAAGGAAGCACAACAGATTTGCTCAATAATAACATGACTGTCGATCTTGAGTCATTCAATAAGTACATATTAGTAGT
Source organism: Danio rerio (assembly GCF_052040795.2). Lineage (NCBI taxonomy): Eukaryota > Metazoa > Chordata > Actinopteri > Cypriniformes > Danionidae > Danio > Danio rerio. Next base: position 8,897,622 of record NC_141045.1, on the reverse strand, counting down.
CACACTGATGATTGTGTGTTATCTATGAATTGTTTATGCTGTAAAAATGTCACTATTATTGCATAATGGTACAAATGAGTGCTTCGTATTAGAAATGTTTTAGAATTGTTTGTATTTTAAAGCACAATTCTATCGACACAGTTGCACATTTATTTCTCAGAATGTAATTATTTGAAGCTTAAATAAATGTGGTATTTTTAAACCAAAGTATTTCTCTGTGGAATCGTTGTTGCTATCAGCAAAAGTGGGCTGGGAGGCACATATAGTAATAGTGAAGTCGAAAAATATTTAGTAACAAAACTTTTATATATATATATATATATATATATATATATATATATATATATATATATATATATATATATATATATATATATATATATATATATATATATATATATATATTAACCCCTATGGCCAGAAAGTTATAAAATATTAACACACTCCACCTGTTATTAGCTTGAGGTGAAATCCATTCAGCATTCGATTAACAGACCTAAAGTAGCTCTATTCACCCTGCACTCGATTAGTATGCCTGCCTACGCCGAGCTACCCACAAACCAGTTAGCTAGCATAATTTCACCTATAGCCAGCACAATACATTTTCTCAATGTCCCGATAATCCAAACGGTTTGATTGATAATCTCCTAAATGACGTGAATGTAATGAGCTCGGCGCTTCGGATCGGTCGGTTGTCAGTCCAGGTCGGGTAATAACGATCCAGCTCGGCTAACAGGCTAAGCGGCTAACAAGCGCCTTCGATGACATTTCACTGACAAACACAACAAAACAGGTATGTAAAATATCAATGATTTCGCGGTGTAATCTGTTTTTCAACAAACTCAGATTGTGTGTTATGATTATGGCACTGTTAGGAATGTCATACGTTTAATTAAATCTATTTTTAAAGTGAGTAAACGGTGGCTAACACAGTAGCTTTCAGTTCAGTTTCCATATTTGGGCGGGCACGGCAGTGAATAATTGTTAGTTACTCGACCAGAAAACACAATTAATACCATTATTGACTCTGATTGTGTGGATATTTTAGTGTTTGGCTTCGTTGGTGATCAAATGCGATCGAAGATTTCACTGACACGGCGTGGATTTTAAATGGCTTGTTTGTTTACATGGTTCAGCACATCTGATAGGGCTTTAATTGTCCACAACACCACGAGAGCTTCCTGCCCTGTGTTTTTAATATAATGTAACCAAGTCAGAGGTACATTCTAGTGTAATATCATAGCAAAACACCCAGAGGGCCTTTCCTGTTCAGGTCTGTTGTCAAAAGGCTGTTTTATGGATTGATTGAGGGCCTGTTGTAGCCATCATTGTATCTCCTGAACAGCTGCAGCCACAGGACATAGTTATTACATATACTATTAAAGCTTTAAAATGAGAGGTTTTGTCACATAATAAGTCTTATTATTATGAAATAAACTGTCATTTAAGTTATATATATCTGAAATAGGTTTAGTAATGCAGACAGGGAATGAAATAGCACTGGTATTTCAGCATTGAATGCTGTGACAGTGTTTTGTTGGACTGTAGAGGAGTGTTTGTTGATTTAAGCTCAGTTTTTGTGGCTGTTTTCCAGTTTGCATGGCCGGCGTGCTGCTGAGTTAGTGTCCGGTCCGCGTGTGAGGGAGGCCGGCCGGGCCGTGGAGCACTAAAGAGGAAAAATGGCTGTGCAGAACAGAAACTCTGTGCTGATCCTGTCGGGGCGAGAGCGAGGAGCTCGTATGCTGGGCTCTCAGAGGCTCCTGCAGCAGCTGGTGGAAGACCGAACACGCTGGATGAAATGGCAGAGCCAGGTAGGGTATCAGTTTTAATCTCTGTAATGGTTCTCTCTAGCCTGCACACAGCAGACATGCCTTTATAGACCAATTTCTTGCTAAATGTGCTTTTGCAGCATATAATTGTTAAAGTTTTCCTTCATATAGTCTGTTTTTTTTTTCTTGGGAGAAGCAAAGGCTTACTTTTTCAAATTTTACTTACAAAATAATTAATAATGGTTCATTTTATGTATATTTTTGTATTTAATGAGTGTTTGGCTTTCATTGTATTAATTGTACATAGTTGAACTTATTCCCAATTCCAGCCTACATATCATACATGAAATATTATACATAAAAACAATATTATACGTGAGAAATTAAATATCATACATGAAAAAAAAAGACTTTCAAATTTAACAAGGTATTGTGGTGTACACAAAACAATTTTGTAACCACGATAATATCAATGTTCTTTTTGAGTTATTGAAACGTAATAAATAACAACATAAAAGTAAAGTCCTACATTTTAAATATTGGGTCCTATAACACACCTGGCGCAATAAGGCGCAAAACGTGTTTGGTGTGATTTGTTGCTATTTTCAGACCAGCGCAAACCTAATTTTCACATTTTGTGCCACTTTGTTTAAATAGCAAATCCGTTTGCGGCACTTTGTGGACCCATGGGTGTTCTGGTCTATAAAGGTGGTGTGTTAAGGCGCATTGTTGGCACGTTGCTATTTTGGGGAACCTATTTGTTTAAAACAAATCGTTGTGCTTAACAAACAAAATTTAATATTTAGAATAAAGGATGTCTTCAGTGGAGTGAGTACAACACTATTTCCTTATCCACGAAAGTAAAGAACTAAAGTAAAGAGTAAAGGTAAAGCGAAAGCAAAGAGGCTGAATGGAGGAGGCTCGTTCTTTATCCTCGACCTGCAGATGGTTTATTTAACTGTTCTTGCTAGTGAAGCATTCAGTTTTTCCACTTACAAAGTTCACCATGTAAATAGCAAATGGCGCATACAACTGACTCTTAATGGGATTGGGAGATGATACTCTGATTGGTTTAGTGCACGTCATGCTCAAAACATGCCCATAACTCTTTAAGAGAATAAGCACAACCCAGTTAGATCATGCGCCGGGTGCAGACCGTATTTTTCGTCTTTAAAGCAAAAGTGGGTTCGGACACGCCCTTAATGCTTTTGCGTCATGGACTTTAGTCTTTGCGCCTGGATCGTTAAAATAGAACCCATTATGTTTAGCATATGGCGTATTTCGATTTTACAATTATTGATGTGGTTTTAGTTCAGTAATTAATACACTCATAGCAATATGCAAAATAAACATTATTTCTTGATTGCTATTATTTAAATATAATTATATTTGTAACATAATTAAAATTAGTGGCACATTTATTGAGAACTGCTTTTAATTTCCAAAATGGTCATGCGAGTAAATAAAATATATAGATATTTACGTGTCTCAATTATTTCTACAGAAAGTAGAGTTGCCAGATAATCCACGATCAACCTTCCTGTTGGCCTTCAGTCCAGATAGGTAACAATCAATTTCATTTAAAAAAAAAAGAAAACATCTTAAACTAGAAAACACTGGATGCACAATTACTTCTACTAACATGGAATTTACATTTTCTTCAAAGGAATCTTGTGGCCTCAACACACGTCAACCATAACATCTACATCACAGATGTGAAAACAGGAAAGTGCCTGCACTCTTTAGTGGGCCATCGACGCACACCTTGGTGTGTGACCTTTCACCCCACCATCCCTGGCCTGGTTGCCTCTGGGTGCCTTGATGGAGAAGTTCGCATTTGGGACTTGCATGTGAGCATCAGTGTTTTTTTAACGTAGTAGTAGTTCCTAAGATGTGTGGACGTTCCCCTTTTGCAAACACTCTTATCTTCCGTGTTACTTTGTGTTTGATTTTCTTTTCGTTTAGTAGCAGCTCAGTGCAGTTATCTGATCTAATCACACTCCAAATCGTGTATACCAGGTATTAAGACACCCAGGCATTGGAGTTTAATTAAATGCTGTCATTATTTTTCCCACATTCTCAGGGTGGTAGTGAGAGCTGGTTCACGGAGAGTAATGTTGCCATCGCTTCTCTAGCGTTTCACCCAACGGCTCAGCTTCTCCTCATCGCCACTAATAATGAGCTTCACTTCTGGGACTGGAGCCGACCAGAGCCTTTTGCTGTAGTCAAGACGGCCAGTGAGACCGAGCGTGTCCGGTGGGGAACAAGTAGTGTTTATACGCATCAATATGGATTAAAATCTGACCCCATTTCCTCTTCTTTTATTGAGTACATAAGAGATTTTTAAAGGGATAGATCACCAAAAAAATACATATACTGACCCTCAAATTGTTCTAAAGCTATATGAGTGTCTTTTATCTGTAGATTTTTTGAAGAAAGCTGAAAACTTGTAACTGTTGACTTCCATAGTAGGAGTAACAAATACTACTGAAGTCAAGGGATACAGGTTTCCAGCTTTCTTCAAATGGAAATGATGACACAGTTTTTATTTTTAGGTGAACTATTCCTTTAATTTATATGTGGTATTTCCATTATAGTGTGCATGTTCTGTTTTACATGAAAATGCCATATTGCAAAAGTAAAATGTGTTGCAGACTTTATGTACTAAATAAGAAATCTTTTTTCATCAGGTTGGTGAGATTTGATCCTCTTGGTCATAATTTATTGACTGCTATTGTGAACCCATCAAACCAGCAGGTAAGAAGCGATCCATTTCACTGTCACAATAGCTGCAAATACCTTTTTATTTTCCCCTTTTTTAAAAGTGATTAACATTTATATTACTAATGTTTTGCTGTGTTTTTGTAGAATGAAGATGACTCTGAGGTCCCCATGGATAGTATGGAGATGGCTTTGTTTCGGCAACGTTCTCTTTTACGCTCCCCGCCTGTACGTCGCACACCAATCCTGCACAATTTTCTCCACATCTTGTCCTCTCGCTCTTCAGGGGCACAGGCTAATGATCAGTCCCGCCCTGCACCAGAGCCCCGGGAGCCTCCCAGCATACCACGGTTCCAGTACCCTGTGCGAACAGAACCGGCTGACCGCCCTGCCTTACAGGGCTGCACGCAGCATTTGGGTCTGGGCTGCCTGTGCAGTCGCTGTGCTGCCTCACGGAATTTATTCACACAGAATCCGACAAGCCTCCAGCCTTCAGATTCGACACAAACACAAACTCAGTCGGGTCCCTCTGCCTTCTCGCCCGCTCCTAGTCAGACTCGGACCTCGGACCGACCCTCTGCTTTTAGCAGTGTGTTTAGCGGGACTGCAGGGAACTCAGCACACCGGGGTCT
>NC_141045.1:8815000-8887500 GCF_052040795.2 Danio rerio | reverse complement strand
CACCGAATGCCCCGCAACGCCCGAATGTCAGCCCCTTCTCTTGGACGCTTCGTCCCACGGTCAGTGTCAGATGTGACAAGTAATATTTATTGTTCGGTGCTACTGTTTAAGAGTTCGGGTTTTTTCTGTTTATAAAGCATTAAATAAAATTAAGAGACCACGTAAAAATTGTGTATTTATATTGAATATTTATATTGTATTGAATATTTATTCCACAATGTCTCAAAAAAATCCAAGCAAAATTAATTCTGTCAGAATTTCATCAAAATACTTTCAACTTGAATTATATTTTGTAATTAGTTGGCAAATAGATTAAATTATTTGAATAATTACGTTATTCCCGTATACATATTGTTGGCTCAGTACCATGTCTTCGACAGAGGTAATATTTTCAACAGTACGGGCAGTGCGTGGATGACCACTCCCCACCACATGACATGCTGATCCAGTGCGATCAATTTTCGCCAACAAGTGTGCCACTCCACCTTTTGTCCAGTTTTTAGTTGGAAATTCATAAAGAAAACATGAAGCCTTTCAGTTCTTGTAAACCTTTTGATAAAACTCTTATCTTCTTTCGAAAACACCATTTTAATTTAAGCCTTAAGCCTGGTTTATACTTCTGCGTCAAGTGACTGGGGTAACCCTCGGCGCATGCAACGCGCACAGCTGTGCATTTATACTTCTGCGCGCTGTCTCTTTTGGTCTGCATTAACAATTCCGAAACGCTAGTTGGCAATGAGGTGTTAATGTTCCTCTGTGTCGAGTTTCTTCGCTGCTGTTTTGTTTTCCTGAACACTTCCAGGATGTACAAGTGGCTCAAACTCGCTCATTTTGAGGCAGGAACCGGTGGACGTGCAACAACTTTAACTATGTGGTAAACACAAAACAAAACTTTCCATCCGTAGCTCCTTCACGGGATTCTACACTTGTAAACAATCTCTCCATCAGGCTCGCACCATTCACGCGGCTCTTGGTCCCGCCCAGACTCGTCAGCGCTACCAAGCTGACCAATCACAGAGCTTGCGCTACGCGTCATTGCGATGTGTAGTTACATTTTTTGAGAGGTGCATGTCAGCAACACCGACAGCCACGGCGAAGGGCTATGCATCAGCACCGTAGCATACGCCGGCGTTTGGCGCAGAAGTATAAATCAGCTTTTTCACAGCTAAAAATTATTATAATAATTTTAAAATTAAAAATCATTACTCCAATACATCATCGCCAAAGAAAGTAAATAAAAGGATCATTCTAATACACAGACTGCTTTATTCATGTATGAAATTTAGTCATTCTTATTCCTGTAGTACGATAAGCAGACTTATTTTTTTATGATATATTATTTCTTGTTTTGTTTTGTTTTTGAGACACGGTGTATACACGTCTCTATTGGATTTATAGGTAGTGGTCTAGTACAATTTTAATAGTTTATTTCTGTTGTTGTTTTTTCAGTAAATTACAATTGGTCAGAATAACAAATGTTTTCCTTCATTGTAATTTAAAATTCAAAATATTCTGATCTAAAATTGTGATGAATGTAATATTGTGATTTAATATCATCTGAAGACATTACACCTGTTTTGTGTTCTATAATGGAAAACATAATTGGCTTTAATTAACTTTTTATTTTATATTTAGAACACATATTAGTAGTTTACTGACAGAAAAATCTAAATTTAGTTCAGAAACCAGAGAATTTTAAAGTGGTCCCTTCATTTTTCTATAGCTGCACATAAACTCACCAGCCACTTTATTAGATATAGCTTATTAGTACTGGGTTGGACCCTTATTTGCCCTTAGAACTGCCTTAATCCTTCGTGGAATAGATTTAACAAGGTACTGGACATATTCCTTAGAGATCTATTGACAGCATCATGAAGTTGCTGCACATCCATAATGTGAATCTCCCATTTCACCACATTTCAAAGGAGCTCTATTGAGATCTGGTGACTGTGAGGACCATTTGAGTATAGTGAACTCATTGTCATGTTTGGACCATTCTCTGTAAACCCTAGAGATGGTTGTGCATGAAATTTCCAGAAGATCAGCAGTTTCTGAAATTCTCAGACCAGCACCAACAACCATGCCATGTTCAAAGTCACTTAAATTACCTTTCTTACCCATTCTGATGCTTAGTTTGAACTGCTTTAGATCGTCTTGACCATGTCTACATGCCTAAATGCATCCAGTTTTTGCCATGTGATTGGCTGATTAGAAATTTGCGTTGTACCTAATAAAGTGGCCGGTTAGTGTGTATATAATGGACAAACTGAACTGTACTTAAAATGTAAATATGGTTTTGTTATTGTTTGTTAATGTACAAATGGATGAATTTGTGTTTTCGTCTGAAGGAGGTTCCTGTTACCAGAGTACTTGCCTTATGCTGGACTCTTTCATGAAAGGGGTCAGTCAGGCCTGGCCACTCACTCTTCTATCAACAGAGTATTAGCAGGTACAAGAAAGATGTTTTTCACATCTAATTTTATATAATAAAGCACTTTTTTTCTAAATTGGAAAAGTAAATTTAAATAAATCTGACAATAAACCTCTTTCAGGTGCATCTATAGGTGACGGACAGTCAGCTGTGGCCAGCAACATTGCCAACACCACTTATAGACTGCAATGGTGGGATTTCACCAAGTTTGATCTCCCAGAGATCAGCAACGGTATATTTTTTCCAAGTATTGTTGTATTTGCGCTTATAAATACATTTTTGCATGTGACATTATCTTGAATGGGTAGCTTCAAATGTTCAATTTTGTTGATCTCGTTTCTTTTCAGCCACTGTGAATGTGCTGGTTCCTCACTGTAAGATCTACAACGACGCCAGCTGTGATATTTCAGCAGACGGGCAGCTTCTGGCTGTGTTTATTCCCAGCAGCCAGCGGGGTTTCGCGGATGAAGGCATATTAGCCGTCTACTCCCTCGCCCCTCATAACCTGGGAGAAATGCTCTACACCAAGAGATTCGGTCAGTGTTAAAGAAATGTTCCCCAGACAATCAATATCCATGTTTCCATCCAAAGATGCGTATTTAACTTATTTGCAAAAATGGAATATTGCAAAAAATATTTACAAATAAATCACAGTTTCTGTCAAAAGAGTCCCACTGATAAACATTTAAATAAGTGGGAAGTTATGAAGTTATATAAATATACATATACACACACACACACACACACATCAGGATTGTGTTGTTGACTTTTTTTTACTGTACAAATAAGAAATAAAAAAAATGTATGTAATATTTCAAAATGTGAATAAAAATGGGCAGATGAATAGAACTAATAACTCTGTTTTTGCCAATACCACTGTCACCATGACTGTTTATACTTTCAGAATAGTAAAAAATCTCTCTGAATGTTGTTTTCAGGTCCAAACGCAATCTCGGTGAGCCTTTCCCCCATGGGCTGCTATGTGATGGTAGGACTGGCCTCCAGGCGGATCCTGCTCCATCCCACCACCGACCACATGGTGGCGCAAGTGTTTCGTCTGCAGCAGCCACATGGAGGAGAAACCTCTATTCGAGTAAGAACCATGCTCTTTTTCAGGGTGTCCGCGGGGTCTTAAAAAGCCTTACATTTCAAAAGCAAAATGTTGTGTTGAAAGATTGTGTTGTAGGTCTTAAAACGGGTCTTAATTTCCCTCTGTGCAAGTAAAGCTACGCAGTCAGTCCAACATCCATCCACTCACTTGTGTATATATATATTATTTATTTAGTTTTTTTTAAATTGCAAAAATATACAATCACAACAGCCATTTTTACAGCAATTCTCTAATCAGGGAAAGAAACATATAAACAATTCCTCATGATAATAACAGAGCAATATTTCCCTTATCATCATCCTCGAGTTATTTAAAAACTATATACAGGAGTAAGTGGGTGCGGGCATAATATTTGTAAATAGGCATGGATTAGGAAAGGTTTTGCAACAGGAAAGCATTAGGTTAAATAGGAGTTATACTCAATCCATTCAACCAAAAAGCCAACAAATTTATATCTTTGATCATTCATGTCATTGTGTCTATAATATATATGATTTTAACAATGTTAAACTTGTCATAAAAAAGAAACGTATTGAAAAAAAACTATATACAGGGTGGGCCATTTATATTGATACACCCTAATAAAATGGGAATGGTTGGTGATATTAGCGTCCTGTTTGTGGCACATTAGTATATGTGAGGGGGCAAACTTTTCAAGATGGGTAGTGGCATTTCTCCTGCAGTGTTGCTATCAGTGTTTGAAGAGTGGGAGAAGAGGGTTGCATTGACAATCCAACCCAATGGGCAGCACATTGAACACAAGTTATAAGTGGTCAGAAACTTGTAAATAACTAATGAAAGAATAAAGTGACGTTGAAACCAAGCACACCATTATTTTTCTTGTGAAATTCCCAATATGTTCGATGTGTTAAATGACCCTCTTCCTATAGAATAAAACAAAACTTGAAAATGGCCACCACTCATCTTGAAAAGTTTGCCCCCTCACATATACTAATGTGCCACAAACAGGACGCTAATATTACCAACCATTCCCATTTTATTAAGGTCCATCCATATAAATGGCCCACCCTCTACAACTAGACTTTTGTTGTTTTGACAAATTAAAGTATTTGGCTAAGACATAACTTATATCAAATAACATAAAAAAGCAACAACATTAGAAAAATTCCGTAGTGTTAAGCCTTGTATAATTCCTAAATTTGATTCAAAATCGTCTTAAAAGGGTCTTTAAAAGTCTTAAATTTGACTTGTTGAAACCTTCAGAAACCCTATTTTCAATATAGTCAGGAATGTAGAGTTTACCAAAGTGTTACTAATGTTACTTCAGTTGTAAGTACCAATTATTCCCCCTATTACCTACTTATTAATATATTGCACGTTTATTGATACATATAATGTATGATCTTGTTCTACATCCCTAATCCTACCCTATACTTAAGCCTAGCCACTGCCTTACTAGATATTAATAAGCAACAAATTAGGAGTTTGAGCCAAAATCCTTAGATAATGATTTGTTAATTGCGAGACTTGTACCTTATAGTAAACTGTTGACAGAGTTTTAATTTACCCTATAAACTACCTACATTTAGCAGACACTTTTTTTAAAATTGACTTAAAACTGAGAAGGCATTCAGTGATTCAACATGAAGAGGCGATTCACACAAGAAGTTCTAATTATACAAAACTGTTTGTGCCAAATTTGGGATTTTTTTTTTCCTGAGAGAGATAGATGTGTTTTTACATGTGGTTTGTCAGCACCACTCACCTGTCTGAAGCAAACTTCATAATTGCACAAAGTATTTTTATTTTAAAGATTTGTAAGAAAGTGTCTGGTGCTAGTGTCAGTTGAAATGACAGAGGGATGAAAGAGTGTGTTTTCTACAGGTGGTTTATTAACCCTACTCACCTGTGTGAGGCACACTCTGAATTGCATAATGTTTTGAGATTGTCATAAACTAGTATTTAGGATATTTAAGGTGAACTTTAAACTGTATAACAATCATAAGTTATTTTTACAATGGTAGAGTATTGTGACTAATACATTGTGGTCTGCGTTCTCTTGTGTTTCTTCAGATGATGTTTAATGTGGTCTATCCAATGGCTCCAGATCAGAGGAGACACGTCAGTATTAACTCTGCCCGGTGGCTTCCAGAGCCAGGCATGGGATTGGCCTACGGGACCAATAAAGGCGACCTGGTCATTTGCAGGCCAGTGTAAGTAAACACTCAGCTAAAGCAACAGTCTCTGAGTCGGCCATCTGCTTCACATGCTTAATTTTAGCCCTTTGCAAAGTTAAAAGTCCTTATCTAATCGTAAAACTCAATCATTTATAGTTTGTTAACTTAGTAAATGTTTTTATCCATGGCAACTTACTGTATACTTATTACAGGGACAAAAAAATTAACTGCTCCAAAACCTACTCAGTTGCAGTTGCCCTGCTGTTTATTGTCTAGATAAGCAGCTGCCTTCTAAGGAAGTGTAAATGAACTGAAGTAAACCTCATAAGTGATTGGTTTCATACACTGCAGGCACACATTGGACTGAGTCTTTTTTAGCATGTTTGAGTTAGCATGTTGTTCCTAATAGCATGAAATGCTAATATAAAAAATGCTGTGTAAAATAATCAGATCTGTACTTTTAATATAAAGAAATCCTGCATATGCTCCCAATTTTTTTTAATGTAGAGTAAGTGTTGTCTTATTTTTATACGCATACAAGTATTATGGCTCGAGGCCGAGTGCCTTAGAGTCCCACCAGTGATGGTATACAGCCACATCACACTGCTATAAGTGTGATATTGCATTCATACAACAGTTCGATGGAATAATCATGTGTATAAAAAGAAAATCAAACACGGAGAGACTCAAAAATGTATTTTTGTACAAGGAACTACTTTCTTCCACCATTCATTCACATCTGCAGCTGAAGCCAGAACAGCAAAAAACATTGTTACTTTACAATCATCACTTTAGAGCTAGTATTTGAAAACTTCTCTAGCGTAATGTCTAAAGTGATGAGAAAACAGGTGATCTTGCTCACATTTGAATATTATACGGCTGAACGGCTTGAAAGGCCATCAGTCTACAGAGAGTTCCCAGTATTTCTTTGTTGCAATCAGGATTTTACAATAATTAACCCTGAAAAAGCCAAAGCAAAGCAAACACTACCAGAATACTATGGTATTAATAGAGTTCTACAACATACAGAAAAAAGGGATTGATTATTTTTTCTGTGATGATGTGTTTAGCTGTAGTTTGAAACTTGCGCTGAGAAAATGCAGTTTTTCTCCTCTAAGGATTTATTATGCGGTCTCTGTCGCCATCTTGTGGCGGAATGTCAACCGATGCGCTGAATCTCTGAACTTTTGAATATTTAAAATAGGCAAATAGGCACTATCCTTATAAATAAACTGCCTAGTTGAAATCTAAACTACTTCATTCTCGCTTAAAAAAGCTTCAAAAGTACATTGTTGTTTAATCGCTGCAATGTTGGTCAATCTGTAGTAAGTTTATTGATCTGCTATCACTCTATATTAGCGGATTACATATATATATATATATATATATATATATATATATATATATATATATACGCAGAAAAAATTTTTTTTTGACTAATTATTTGAAATATTAAACTACACTTCACAACTACTTTCTTTATGTGTATAAAATTGATGTTGTAATTTCAGTTTTTTTTAGCTTGTTTAAAAATTTCGAGGTTGGTAAACATTTTTTAATATTTAATGAAAGAATACAATGAAAAACGTATTTAACATTTTTTATTTCAAATTGTTTAAAAATGTAATTAAATCCTCCAATTCCTGTGTATTTTATCATAGGATTATGATATATTTGATAACATATTTAGTGGTTAAGAAGCATTTCTTATTGTCATCAATGTTGAAAACAGTGATTGAAAAGTTGCGCTGTGTTATTTTGTTTTCTGACACTAGCGTTTAAACGATAGTACATGGCGATTATTTATGGTTTAATAATTTATGCTGAATATTTATGCACATCATTTAAAATTTTCTCTGCAAAACATATTATAGAATTGCTTTCTATAAGAAGGAAAGGACTCAGTGGTACCATATGTCCAAAAGAAGGCTATCTAAGCAGAAATCTAAATTAAATACTATAAAAATACTACTTTTGGCGACTGATTAAAAGTATCCTGTTCCTCTGTATGCATCTAGTATGTTTAATTGCTACTGTTTAAGATTTTATGTGTAACTTTTTGACATTTACCCTAGATCCTTAACCAGTACACTACCTAGCAAGAAAAGCAAAACAAGTCCCTTTTTGAAGCACAGTAGCCATGGAAATCGCAGATAAAATCAAACACAGTTCAACAGCGCAATAAAAGATGCATTTTTACTATCAGTAATTTCCATAAACCTGTACCATAACCAATGTCAACATTGACTCTGGGATTTAGACATGCCAGATACTCTGAGTTTATTCATAATTAGCCTCTCATCGGTTCATCTTTAACCATTGAAAAGTCAGGTGAGAGCTACTAATTCCAGACCAGTGTCAGTTTTCAGACTTTTGACAAACCGCCGTGTTACCTGAACCTGCCTTTCATTAGATTACTTTCTTCATTAGTGGCAGGAAACTCGGCTGTTCAACTGGAAAGAAGCAATTATTGTTTTTTAACAAGGTTACAGGCCACATTAGCTCTGCGCCCAATGACTTTTGCCGCTCATCGCTTTCAAGGAATTCTCCCATAAACTGATGGGTTTATAATCCGATCACAGCCCACACAGACAGATGGAGGATGTCACAATAGTTTCATTGCTACTTCAGTCACAGCTCACTTGTGTTATTTGGTCAAGTATGTGTATATATCATTTGTATTAAAGGAAGTCTCCATTTTTTGGAAATAGACCCATTTTATGACTCCTCTAGAGGTAAACTATTAAGTTTTTATTATTTTGAAATACATTTAGCCAAACTCCAGGTCTGGCAAAAATACTTTTAGCTTAGCTTAGCATAGATCATTGAATTGGATTAGACCATTAGCATCTTGCTTAAAAAAAAAAGAGTTTTGATCATTTTTAAGAGCAACAGAAATTAAAAAGTTGCTACTTGTCTAGCTGGGGACTAGTTTTAGACTTTAAAATATTATTGCACCTGCTGCAGTTATGGTACAGCAGCAAACTTCCTTGATTATTACGCCAGAATGAGTGTAAAGTTCAGAGGTCTTTGAGGGCCACTATCCTGCAGCGTTAAGCTCCAACCCTAATCAAACACATCTTCCTATAGCTTTCTAGTGATCTTAAAGACACTGCTTAACATGTTCAGTTGTGTCTAATTGTGGTTGGAACTGAACTCTGCAGGACACCAGCCCTCGAGGTTCAAGTTTGGGCACCCCTGGTATAGTTCTAAGCCGTATCAGCCTAGAAAAAAGCAACCTTAATTTACTGTTGGTCGTAGTACACAATGTAACTACAGAAAATTCAAGCTTTAAATAGGGAAATTATCAAACCTTTTTTATTTTATGAGGGAGATGCTAATGGTCCGATCCAATTCAATGATCTATGCTAAGCTAAGTTAAAAGTGCTCTCACCAAACCTGGAGATTGGCTTATTAGATTTAAAAATGGTAAAACTCAATTGTTAGACTTATTTTCCTAGTCCTTTAGAGTTTAACAATTGAGTTTTACCATTTTTAAATCCAATCAGTCAATCTCCAGGTCTGGCAAAAATACTTTTAGCTTAGCTTAGCATAGATCATTGAATTGGATTAGACCATTAGCATCTCGGTCAAAAAAAGAGTTTTGATAGTTTTTAAGAGCAACAGAAGTTAAAAAGTTACTAGTTGCTTCTTACCTTAAAAATTACTAGTTGCCTAGCTGGAGGCTTGTTTTAGGCTTTAAAATATACAGCAGCAAAGTTCCATGATTATTACGCCAGAAAGAGTGTTAGGTTCAGAGGTCCCCAAACTCAGTCTTCGAGGGCCACTGTACTGCAGAGTTTAGCTCCAACCCAAATCAAACACATCTTCCTATAGCTTTCTAGTGACCTTGAAGACACTGCTTAACATGTTCAGTTGTGTCTAATTGTGGTTGGAACTGAACTCTGCAGGACACCAGCCCTCCAGGTTCAAGTTTGGGCACCCTTGTTATAGTTCTAAGCCGTATCAGCCTAGAAAAAAGCAATCTTAATTTTCTGTGGGTTGTAGTACTCAGTGTAACTACAGAAAATTCATGCTTTAAATAGGGAAATTATCAAACCTCTTTTTATTTTATGAGGGAGATGCTAATGGTCCAATCCAATTCAATGATCTATGCTAAGCTAAGTTAAAAGTGCTCTCACCAAACCTGGAGATCGGCTCATTGGATTTAAAGCTCAATTGTTAAACTCTAGATGACTAGAAAAATAAGTCTTTTACAAAAAGAAATCAGCAGATCTTCCTGACATGCCCAAATTCATTGAGTAGCTGCCGTGTGATCAGCTGTTTTGATATTGCGCTTTGATGTGCAGTTGAGTAGGTGTACCTAGTGACCAGTGAATGTGCATTTGCAAAATTAGCTCTGTAATAAGTGAGATAATGTCATATATTTCCATTTACTTAGATGTGTAAATAAGATAATGAAGTCTGTCTGTTTTTGTTGACAGTGATTTCCGCAGCGATGGAGACAATCCGTCAGATCTGAATGCAGATTCGTTGTTTACCATCAACAGCAGCAGCCGAACCCGTGGAGTGGAGCGACCAGGGTCAGAAATGAGCTGAATACGAAATCATTTCATAGTTTGTTATATCATAGACTAGTGTTACTCATGGATTCAAAAATGCTGTTTATTTTTGACAGGACGAGCAGGTCCGGCTGGCGGTTCGACCGAGATATGGGCCTAATGAATGCTATTGGCCTGCAGCCGCGTCAAGCCGCCCCTTCAGTGACCTCACAGGGGACGCAGACTCCGGTGGTGCGACTGCAGAATGCAGAAACACAAACGGAAAGAGAACTTCCTTCAGCCAGCACCTTCCAGAACACACACACCACATCCAGACACAGTAAGACACCTGCTGAAATCTTCAGGACACATTTAGCTTGGTCTAATATTGCCAAAAAATAAGTTCATTATTCTATTCAGCATTAAATACCATCTTTAAAAATGAATATTTTTATCCATTTGTGAAGTATAGACAATGTATCTTGCTGCATCAAGTTAATGATTTAATTTTATTAATATAAAAGTGTGGTCACCTCACACTTTTTTTCGGGAATAGATGAATAATGCATTTAAATTTAAATGAATAATTTAAAATGAAAATTATAAAGTGCAATATTTAAAAAAAAAAATTATATATATATTTTTAATGATTCTCTTGGGCGAGGCAGTGGCACAGTAGGTAGTGCTGTCGCCTCACAGCAAGTAGGTCGCTGGTTCGAACCTCGGCTCAGTTGACGTTTCTGTGTGGAGTTTGCATGTTCTCCCTGCCTTTGCGTGGGTTTTCTCCGGGTGCTCCGGTTTCCCCCACAGGCCAAAGACATGTGGTACAGGTGAATTGGGTACGCTAAATTGTCCGTAGTGTATGACTGTGTGTGTGGATGATTCCCAGAGATAGATTGGCGCTGGAAGGGCATCCGCTGCGTAAAAACTTGCTGGATAAGTTGGCGGTTCATTCCGCTGTGGTGACCCCGGATTAATAAAGTGACTAAGCCGACAAGAAAATGAATGAATGAATGATTCTCTTGATATTTTCCTATTTATTAAAATTCTATTTAATGTTTCCCTTAACATATTCAGGGGTATATAAATGTTTGCACCTTGATCTTAAAGAAATTCTCCACATTTTTTTAAATTCTTTAGCTTAGCTTAGCATAAATCATTGAATCGGATTAGACCATTAGCATTTTGCTCAATTTTAAAAAATAAATTTAAAAAAAGGTTCCCGAAGATCTCTGAATAGATTGCTAAAATTGATCGCTAAAACTTATTACCAGTGTTGGGGAGAGTTACTTTAGAAAGCAATGCATTACAGTATTGATTTACTCCCCAAAAAAGTGACTAGTTGCTTTACTTAGTTACTAGTAATGCGTTACTTTACTTTTAAGTTACTTTTGCAATACTTTCTCTTACCTGGCTGAGGCTTGTTCTTTTTCTGAACTTGCTGTTTTTTTTTTGTTTGTTTTTTTTAAACAGAGAAGCTGCAATTAACAACACACTGTATAACTTTCATTTACCTTTTAAAAACGCATGAAAAATGAATGCAGGATAATGTTATCTTCTAAGATTTTTCTGACCCCGGAGCTCTGCATGCCGTACATACAGATTAATGAACGTTTAAGTCAATGTGTCTGCTACTTTTGTACTTTGTGTTATTTAAAAGTAAAATCACTGTCCATTCAGATAATTCTCTTTTACTCTTCTTCCTTGTTCAAAATAATGCGAATATTTCAATTGCAGCAATGTAAGGCTCTGCTATCTTGGTTTCTGTCAGTTCCTGCATTCTCTCATTCATTCTATCAACATGACTGTTCATTTCAGCAATTTTAAAAGCGAATTAACTAAACTTTAAAAAATGTAATGCTTTTTAAAGTAACTCGAGTGTTATTACTTCATTTTGAAAAGAAGTGCAATGCTTTATTCGTTATTTTGAAATGTAATATTATTACGCGTTACTTGTAAGGCATTACCTCCAACACTGCTTATTACCTCAAAAAAATAAGGGGTATTCCTCATTGTTTGGTTAAAGTTATTTTGTTAGATTAGTTTAACTTTTGGCTTTGCTACTGACTAATCTAATGTGTATATACACAAATATCCTTCATATAGCATCTCATGGAAAGTATTAATACACTTGAGAGATCTCTAATTGCTGTACTCAGTTAGGCTGTGCACTATATATAACCCAGCCATACTGACAGACCCGTGAACTAACCTGCAGTGAAGAGTCTTGCTCAAAGCCTAAAGTGATTCTAACTCATATCTATAACGCTCCAGTTCATTTCTCTCTAACCGTGTTAAGCAATATTGATTACGTCCACTCAGAGCTGCGAAATGTGTTACTCTTGCAGCGGTTCAGACGGCCAGCACCAGCACTGAGAGACACACACACCCAGAGATGACACACACACTGGTTCAGGCATCAGTTTCAGAGGGATCACTGAACCGGACCAACTTGCCCGCCACATATCACGGTAACTGCTTTGCTTTTTTTTTCCCCCCTAATCCTGTCTCTTCCTCCCTTGCCTGACACAGGTAATGGAGTGAAATTGATTGAACTGACCTCTCTGAGATCTGTGTTGTGTCTTACTGAGGGCTTTATGCTGTTATTACTGTTTCTAGAGCTTTATTACCTGCCGTTAGCTGCTCTAATTTAATCTGCACTTTCATTTTCTCCGTTTAATTGGCCCCAGTGTGCGCACACACAAGCAGTTAATAGATAACCTGCCAAGATGATGCTCTTTTTTTTTTTTTTAGGTCATTACGGAAAATGCTTATTTCATAGTGTAGTTATTTTTATATTATGCTCACAATAATGGTTTTCTGTAAATTCACTTTTGAATCAAAGATTTTTTTGTTTAACATGTTAGATATGAAACATGCAGTACAAATAGCTTCTTTTTTTAGACAACAAACAAACAAAACCTGTTGCACATATTTATTTAGGTTCTATAAAAATATATTAATAGTATTAAAATAAAATACAAATAAATGATAATGTTAAGTAAAATGTATTTTACTTTTATTTATTTATTTATAGTTAAAGTCAGAATTATTAGCCCACTTTGAATTCTTTTTTTTTTTTTTTTTTTAATTGACAGGCGTCATGTCTCTAATATCATGTATACACAATAAGCTGCGATCACACTTGACTTTTCTCCCCATAGACTTCCATTCATACCCATGCGAATGCGTCAGACCGGAAACCTGGTGAACTCTGACCTGCGAAATCGCGTCACTTGACTGCGTGAGACCAATCGAGGATCAAAACATGACATCTCTGGACAGAAATCTAAAACACGGAGCAATCGCTCACTTTTTTTAATGTCTAATAATCTTGTTTAATTCCGCCTTTAATTTTCTCTGCGCTGTATGACAGAATTTCGCACACACAAATTCTAGCGTGACAGCAGCTTCAGGGTTGTCGCGATACCATTAATTCACGCTACGATACTATACCAGCTGAAGTATCGTGATACCAAGTAGTATAGTGTTTGAATATCAAGCCAATTCCATGCGTGTTCAATAAGAAAAGGTCTGGAGAGGGTTTTTTTCAATGTTAAAAATCATAACAATTTATTAGATACAAATGAATAATTCCATGACTGAGCTCTGGGTTACGTTAACCCAACGCAATACAAGAATTACATTCAGGAGGTTCGCAACTAACATGCATTTCCTGACTCCAGCATATATACACAACTGATATTAACAGGTGGAGTTTTGGTGTAACGTCATTTGTCAGTCATTGTTCAGTCCTCCATTGGCCGCACCTTCGACATACTTCCTCTTTTTCTACGAATTCTCTGCACAACAACAAAGCATACATCTTTCTGTGTTCAGTTTTAACACCTCTCTTCAGACAGCAAGTTTCTGCAGAGCTGAATTTAATTTTGGACCCGCATCTATCTACTTCTGCAAAAATGCTAATTAGTATGCACAGCACTCACACACAACATTAGAAGTTCAGTAATTATATGACCCCTACATGACCAATACAAATAATTGTTTGATTAAAAGAAAAAGAGACAAAAAATAATAAAAAATGATTCCTATTTTACAACAATAGCAATACTGTAATTCATAACTCAAATCTATAAATAAAGATTGCCTGAAACATTATATTTTATATGTTATTATAGGCTATTTTTAGGTTAATTCATAATTATTGAAAAAAGTATCTGCACATCACTTCACCTAAACTTTAAGCTATACCGATAAAATTAGTTACAAAAATTATTTTTCCAACAAAAGTAGTTATTGACGATACTACTGTGGCACCACCAGTATTTTAGAGCCATAGTATCAAAATACGACCATAGTACCGGTAAAGCATGCAACCCTAATACACTTATTCACAAATTTTTTGTTACAACTCTCTGATATTTTATCTTATTTATTATTATTATTTTTTTTTTTTTAAAGTTTATAGTGTTTTTGAAACGGCATGTTTGTTATAAAGACAGTAAAATCACTATGTAATGTATGTTAGGATGCAAAATATACCATTGATTGATTGATTGATTGATTGATTGATTGATTGATTGGTTTAACAAAACAATTTTACAAATTAATCAATAATGTTTGTCTTCTGTCTGGTTTGTTCAGTGGAATCAGCAGCTGAGCCCGGCACAGGAGAAGATGCACTTTCTCGAATCCGCCGCCTAATGGCAGAAGGAGGAATGACTGCAGTCGTCCAGCGGGAACGCAGCACTACGATGGCCTCTATGGGCGGCTTTGGAAACAACATAGTGGTCAGCCATCGAATTCACCGTGGCTCACAAACTTCAGTCAGAACAGCTCAGGGGGGAAACCCGACCCCTGAAACGCCTGCAGGCCTCGGTGTCTCGACACTCTTTCACACTGAGCCCTTGGTAGACTCTCTAGAAGCTCCTGGGCCATCAGGGTCCAGTGGTGCCCCACTTCCAACACCGTTTACAAACCGCTCCGAGTTCGCAGGAGTGTCTCCTATGGTGGAGTCGGACTTGTTTGGTGATCGTCAACCCGATGATGTGCAACACCGCCCATCTCGTGGTGGGTTGAACATGTCTAACCATAGCAACAACAATAACAATGACCATAGCAACAGCTACAGCGAAAGCCGGAGTCGAGATTACCCTGACGACCTGTATGGCAGATAGTCTCAAGTTTGGTTTTCTCAGAGGCGAAAATCTCAAGACTGGTCTGCATGGTGCTGGAGCGGTTACATTGACAGAATATAGCGTTTTGGGGCGGAGCTGCTGAAATTCCTGCCCAGACTCCTCCCACTCTGGCCTTATTTGGGAATGAATGAGTGCCAAGTTTCATGGCGTCGTCTCCTTGAATGGGGACACGTCAGCCTCACCCTTTCTGTCAAAACTGAACACTCGCTTTGAGGAAGCATCATTATTGCACTTGCGCGTTGCACTTAAGTTATAATTTTTCTTCTTTCAAGGTTGAGACATTTCATCATTCCATGCGAGAAAGGGCATCATACTTGAATCCTTCCCGTGCTGCGGTACGGAATTACACGGTTGTAGTTAAACACCCTTTCGAGCTCCAGGAAAAATCATCAGCCAATCGAAGTGCCAGTTGAGGCTGGGGGGCGTGTTCCTATCGGATCCAATGGGATCCACTGTCTTCAGGACCGTTTCGGTTTGAGGAACTGTAAAGCAGTACGGACTCTTCTAGGGTTGTCACGATACTGGAATTCGGCACCTATCGATACCGTAGTAAACGTCAATTTCCTGCAAACGTTTAAGCGCTACTGAGCATCTTCTTAAACGTTGCTGATTGGCCATTGTGTTCACGTTCTCAACAGAAATGATTGTGATTGGCCGTGAAGCTCATCAGTTCACCGAACTCATCACTGTTTACTTAGTGTAACCAAAGATACAGGGCAGAGTGTTTCAAAGTCACGTCAATCAGCTGGTTTGTCTGTACGTTGGCATTTTAGCGGTCCACTGATGAATCGTGGCTTCAGAACGCTCCAGTGTCCCTGTATCTGTGGTTCAGCTCAGTAAACAGCGGTGTGAACTGATGACCTTCACGGCCAATCACAGTCATTTCTGTTGTGCACATGAACACAATGGCAAATCAGCGCCGTTTAAGAACGCAAATGTTATTGTGAAATGGACGTTTTTAAAATTGCAGTGTCGATTGGTAGCGAATTCCAGTTTCGTCCAACCCTAGACTCTTCACAGCTTAACACTAACTCTCCACATCATCCTCAAACGGTTTTTGTGTTCAGATAATGCTTGATGTGATTGTTTTTATTTTGTGATGGATAATGTGACTTCCAGTGCTCGAGTCATCCGGTTGATCGGCGTCTAGAACAAAGTCTGCTTTTAAAGTTCTCAGACTGGAAAATCGTGCGAGTGTGTCCCACTTCCAATTTTACGACGGTTTTAATTTATGTCTTTTGAAAAAAAAAAAAACTCTTTTGAAAGCATGTCGTCTGTGACTGTCCATTGGTTAAAATAAGCAGGAACCCTCATGGTGGTTCGGATCTTTCGCATTTGCATGCGTGTCCAATTCCAGAGCTTTTATATGAGGCAGGCTGACACTGAATGCAGAAGGCGGGGCTTATGCAGTTTAGCATGTAGGCTGTTGAACACACATTTGATTTTTTTTGGTGTGCGAAGCAAATTTTATTGGCCTTTTATACATTTGTGAACATTAAAGCAAGTAGTTCCACTCGCCGGCTATCCTTTATGTCAGCGATGTTCGGCAAAGTGATTCTGATTCATAAATTCCAGGTAAACTATTACTTTCAATGTCAGCATAGATTAAAACACACACAGGCAAAACTAAATGAATACCCTTTGGTTTCTGATGATATATTGAGGTCTTATGGTGCAAAGTGATTGATCTGTGCAAGGAATTACACCATTTATTACATTATAATTACTATAATGTTCAGTTTCATGCAAAGGCCAATTATTATCTTTGCAAAACCCAATGCATCGACCCATGTTTCATTTTGTTTAGCTGTTAACTTGCATTTTATTGATCAACAAGTAGCGCTGTTTTACCTAAAAATTATCATTAATATTTAACTGATGAGAAAAGTTGCCTATATCTTGCCCTGAGAGGTTTTTTTGGGGTGAACTATTCCTTTAACTTGTGAGTGTGTGTTTTAGAGTTGTCACGATACTGGAATTTGGTACCAATCGATACTGAAATGTTAAAAACGTCAATTTCTTGCTAGCATTTGAGCACGTTCTTAAACAGCGCTGATTGGCTATTGTGTTCACATGCTCAACAGAAATGACTGTGATTGGCTGTGAACGTCATCAGTTCACCGAACTCACCTGCTGTTTATGGAGTGTAACAACAGATACAGGGACAACGGAGCGTTTCAAAGTCAAGTCGATCAGCTGGTTTGTCTATAAGCTGACATACGCTGATAAATTTTGGCTTTAAAATAGTCCAGTGTGCCTGTATCTGTGGTTATACTCAGTAAACAGCGGTGAGTTCGGTGAACTAATGACCTTCACGGCCAATCACAGTCATTTCTGTTGAGCATGTGAACTCAATGGCAAATCAGCGCTGTTTAAGAACGCGCTCAAATGCTAGCGGGATATAGACGTTTTTAATATTGCATTATTGATTGGTACCGAATTTCAGTATCATGATAACCCTAGTGTGTGTGTGTGTCTGTGTGTGTGTGTTTGTGAATTTAAAGCTTTGTTGCAATATGACTTCACAACGCATTTTTATGAATCCCGCTGATTTGATTTCCCAGAAATAGCATTACAGCGTCAGCGGCGGAGCTTATACTGCAACAATTTATGCTGCTGTTTATCAAATCAGCTCAAATCCCCTCCCCTGATTGGCCAATGACTTTTGTTGAGTTCCACTAATCGCCTTTTATTTGCATTCAAGACAGGATAGCAAGCGATTGCACTTAAGCGCCCTTTTTCGTTTGGAGAACAATGTTACAGAAAACAAACCAGACACGTTTCTATAATAGATCTGGATTATGATAATCACACTTGAATACCCATTTGGGAAAGGGACGCTTATATATGCGCACAACGATGAGAGTGACTGAGAACGGGGGCACTGTGTGTGTGTGAGTGTGTGTGTGTATGTGTGTGTGCGTGAACGTGCAGAGTTTTATTATAAATAAATGTAGCATTGTAAATGTAGAGATGATAAATCAAGAAAAAAAATCCATATTTGAGTGGCGGGGTTTGGTTTTTTTAATGACATACTTGCCTTCTGAGCTCTGTTGTGCTTGTTTAGATTCTAGCCTACGATTGGTTGAAGAGTTGTCGATGCATTTGCATACACCTTTCGTTGACGAGCATTTATAATCTCCCTCTGCTTTTTATTTGTGTAAAGATTTCGGTATTTTAGCTGCTCGGCTTGAATTAGTAGCTTTTTTCTAAAAAAACAAAACAAAAAAAGCTGTCCCCAGTAGGAAGGGTTTGTGTTTGGAACGTTTGTGGATGTAAGATTGTGTTGAATTGTGGTCTCGTAGCAAGCAATGGCAGCTGAGGAACCTCTCGGAAACCATGTGTTCAGTGCCTTGAGGAGATTTCTCCTTTTACTGAACCACAAAAAGCCGTTCTGATGCTCGACAAAACCAGAATTGCGCCTTTTGAATGTTGAGTGTTTTAGATATTGATAGAAATATCGGTAAAAACTACGGTCTGGATGTCATTTGGATTATTTATTTGACCCTTTGTGCGAGTGACAAATGCAATCCTGATTATTATTATTTTTTTTTTTAAAGCTTCTGTGGTAAGAGAGAAGGACCTTCTTGCTTTTAACTCTTTGTATCATCATCATCATCATCATCGTTTAAGGACATGTCTTTCACTCATTTCTGACTGTATGCACATCCTCTGAAGTTGCTTCATCCAGGGTTTGTTTTAGACTTTTAGGCCTCCTGACAATTCGCCTGAGAATTGCTGTCGGCGACCAAAAGTGTGCGATTTTTAAAAGCTGTACCCGTGTTCTTGTTGGCTGTGTGGTTGTGTAAATGCTCTCACTGCTGGATCGGTACCTTAGCTGAAGTCATGATGATGATGGTGGAAAAGACCAGAATTAAACCTCCTCCTGTCCAGACATGAGGGGAACGTGTTGTTTTTTGGCTTAGCGTCAATGTGTAGTTGGTTCTTTATTTAGTGGAAAATAAGGATTAGGTGTTGTGAAAGAATTTCGTGGGACACCAAAGATCCTGTGGTAATGATGATTATGAGAGTTTTAATAAAATGGGAATATGGAAATTAATGTACTTGTTATTGCGGTTTTATTTATTACTATTTTTTTTCAATATCAATTGAAAATGTAGCATTTGTAATGCTATTTAGCACAAAAAACTAATATAATTACAATAAAAACAATAATAATAATAAGATATTGTACTTAAAATTAGACACATTCAGGTTTTTTGTATTTATTATTTTAACTGTTAATTGTTTAATGTGTTGTTGTTGTATTGTACTTTGTTTCATATTACCAACCCAGGCTCATTCTGATTACGTACCCCTATATACATTTCTAGAGAGCGCCAAATACATCCCAGGTGGTATGTTTTTTTTTTTTTGTTCGGGCAGATGTTTCCGTAAATCCAACAGAGGCCGCTGTGTACACTTTTTCCAGATCTTAAATTTGTTTTGCGCCTGCTATTCTCACGCAAATCCACCAGAGGCCGCTGTCGACTGACTGATCAACCGACTTCTCTAAAAACCAACCAATTATGTTTTTTAAATGGATCCATTCACCAGCGGATCGATTTTTATTATTTCAACATGTTTTTAATTTTATTTATTTTGTATCATGAGTTTCACAACAATTTTACCACTTTAAAAATAAGTATTTTAAACTTATATTTATGGATGATCAATTTAAAAAAAAAGGTTTATAAATTTTAGATTTATTGATGTATTTTTGATGTAATTCTTTAGGATAACTGTAATTCGTTTAAATTAAAAAATATATATATTTTTAATTGTTTAATGTATTATTATTATAGTACTTTTAGTTTCATATTACTTAATGTATTTTAACATGTTTTAATTTAAAAAAAATTTTATCATGAGTTTCACATCAACCATTTTTTTACTAATTTAAAATCAGTATCTAGACATGATAATGGAGGAATCAATTAAAAAATTTTAGCAAATTGTATATTTATTGATGTATTTTGATGTAATGCTTTAGAATATAGACATTTTTAATTTAATAGAATTTTAGATTAGATCTTTTATTTATAATTATTTATATTTTATATTTATTTTTTATAATTATTCAATGTACTTTTTTTGTTGATGTTATTAATATTATTATTTGTAGTAGTATTCCAGCTGGAAGCTAGCTCTCTGCAACTCTCACATGGTCAGTACCTGGATGGGAGACCACATGGGAAAGCTAGGTTGCCAGAAGTGGTGTCAGTGAGACCAGCAGGGGTAGCTCAACCTGCACTCTGTGTGGGCCCTAACGCCCCAGTATAGTGAAGGGGACTTTATACTGCTCAGTATTTAACTGTAAGGAATTATTATTATTATTTGTATTATTATTATTATGCATCATAAGTTTTACTGCAATTAGGCAAATATCTTAATTGCAAATGTTTATTGATGTACTTTGGATTTTATTATATCTATAGATTTATTTTTTATATAGATTTTTTTCTAACTATTCAATGTGTTATTATTTTTGTTATTGTACTTTTAGTTTAATATTACTTTATAATATTTAAACATGTTTTTAGTTTTATTTTGTATCATGATTTCCACAATTACTCACATTTTTACCTATTTAAAAATGTATGCGTAGACTGATTGTGGTGAATGTAGTTCCTTATGTATTTCTGCTTGCAGTGTTATCATGAGACGCCCTAGCTGCTTTCTTGCATCCTCATTTCAAATTGACGTTTGCAAACAGGTAGTATGTGTTATATATACAGTATATATACACGGAAAATGCTCGTAAAATATTATAATACAATTAAAGAGACTCGAAACGGGCTGCATTACATATCAGGTAATTATATTATGTTACATAACTGCTGCCTTCCTCTTTAAATGACAGGAACTTCATTAGGTGCACATGCTTTAAAGAGCCAGAGCAAAAAAGAAGGAATTCAGTAGTAATCTGATCGTTCCACATCACTTTGAATTTACTTTGTCAGTGTGTTATTAATACACTGCTAGGATGTCTCCTGCCCGGCTGTGCAGTCAGAAGGTGAGGATGGGTGTTACTGTGTGAGGAATTAAAGATCCTCCCAGTGTTTCTTTCCTTCAGACTGAGCTGGAGATCATGGAGGCTGGATCTGTGGTTTTCTCAAGGGACTCTCAGTGGTTCGTTTTCAATGGTAAGTCTATTAATTTGTAATTGCTTGACTGAAAAATGAATCTCCTCTCGAGAATCTCGACAACTGATTACAGCTGTGTGTAGTGTTATTTAACATAGTAGTTCAGTTTTATAGGAATTGTTCACCCAGAAATGAAAATTATATCACAATTTAATCACCATCAAGCCATTTTCTGTTTATGATATGATGTTTATGAAGGTAGTTTTAAATTTGATCCTGGCTCTTCTATGCTTTATAATGGTGTTGGATAGGGGCTTTTATTTTGAACCCTCCAAAAACCTACATATTTTTTATAAAACTAACTCATACACCGCTAGGGGGTTAATGCATGTCTTTTGAAGCAGATTGATCGTGTTTTTGGAGTGGCACGGTGGCTCAGTGGTTAGCACTGTCCCCTCACAGCAAGAAAGTCACTGGTTTGAGTCCCGGCTGGGCCAGTTAGCATTTCTGTGTGCAGTTTGCATGACGGTTTCACTCCACAGTCCAATTAGTGAATTGGTCAAATATAAATTGGCCGTAGTGTACGAGTATGTGTAAATGCGAGAGTGTATGGCTGTTTCCCAGTACTGGGTTGCAGCTGGAAAGGCATTTGTTGCGTAAACGTATGCTGGAATCTGTAGCGACCCCTAATAAATATGGGACTAAGGAAAATTAATGAAATTGTAAACTTCAATTGTTGACTTCTGGTGGCGTCCAAATGCACGTTTTTTCAACTGACGTATACGGTGTATGACGCATGCTGTATGTTAGACACATGTATGCATCATGGTAGGAGTAATATGCTGTTTATTGTTATACAATAATGCCAAGCCAACTAGTTTTCTTGTTCGTTGACGTCTTCGGTGTTAAATTGTGTGGTAAGCGGTTTCCGCGTGACGAGTCTATTCCTGGAACTTCCGCTATGAATATGTCGTACATCATGAACGTCAAACGGTGAATAGACCATTTCTATGTGAGGTTGTCATTGGCCTATGATCATTTCCTGCTTGTTGCTAAACTATTTCCTAACTGTACCAATCATAACATCTTGTTAAAACAGCTGTCATAACATTATTTATCAATAGGTGGACCTTTTTGGATTCTCGAAAGCTATAAAATTAAAAATGTAAAACAGGAAATTCGTTAGAACCATTGTTATTGTTTACATCCCTCAAAATGGTCTATAATTCAGTCACTCATTAAATTAAAAATTTGTAATATTTCGATTACAAATACTTATCGATCCACTTCATAAGACATACACTAACACCCTGGCAGGATATGGGTTAGTTTACTAATTCATGCAATTTTGGAAACTTCAAAATATAAGCCTCTATCCAACACTATTATATAGCATGGAAGAGCCAGGATAACATTTTAAAACTCTCCAACTGTGTTCATCTGACAGAAAAATCTCTTAAATCTAAAATATTCAAGTAATTCATGGGGTAATTTTAATTTTGGCTGAACCACCATGGACCTTTTTCACATTTCCGGGTTTCTCAGTAGCGCAGGCATGTCCAGACTCGGTCCTGGAGGGCGGGTGTCCTGTAAAGTTTAGTTCCAACCCCAATCAGACACACCTGGGCTAGCTAATCAAGAGCTTACTAGCCATTCTAGAAATATCCTTGCAGGTGTGCTAAAGCAATGTAAAGCTAAAATCTGCAGGACGCCGGCCCTTCAGGACCGAGATTGGACACCCCTGCAGTAGCGAAAGTCGTCATAGTTGGGTAAACTTAGAACGCAGTGAATGGGAGAGAACAACAAATCATTGTTTTACAATCCTATTTGCTGTAATAATCAAAGAAAAGCTCCACCGTGGTGTTATCAAGACTTTCAAAGAATAATAATAAATTGGGAGACTGAAAACAACCCCAACCAGACGAGAGAACAACGTCAAATTTACTGTCCTCCCCATAGACCAGGGTCGTCAAAACTCAGGCCTGGAGGAGCAGTGTCCTTCAGTTTAGCTCCAACCCTAATCAAACACACCTGAAGCAGCTAATCGAGCTCTTACTAGATATCTCAACACACCTGCCAGGATGTTTCTAGTATAAGTTGGAGCTAAACTCAGCAAGAAACTGGTCCTCCAAGACCAAGTTCAGACATCCCTGCCATAGACGCTGCATTAGAAACATCTCACATGAGTGGTAATTCGTTTTTTGTAATTGGATGCAAAGATGATATAATACATACACAAATACATATAAATGTTCATACTTGATGCGACTTGATGAGCTGTGCTCGATTAAGGTTGGAGCAAAACTGTGCAGAGCTGCGGCTCTCCAGGAATTGAGTTTGAGACCAATGCTTCAAGTTGTTGTGTTCATGTCAAGAATATAACCTCTTAAGAATTTGATTTATAACATATATAACTTTTTTGAATCGCAGGTTCTTCCAACAGCAGCACACACACCCCTTTGCTTGAAGAATCGCTCTCTGTGTCAGGAAGTCCTCGTCGTGTGTTGGGGAGTGTTGGAATGGTCTTAATCATACTTCTCACTGGCTCAATAAGTCTACTTACGGTCCTGGGCAACGTCCTGGTTCTGCTTTCAATCAAAGTCAACCGCAATCTCCGAACCATCAACAACTATTTCCTTTTTAGTCTCGCTTGCTCGGATCTTATCGTCGGTGTGTTCTCTATGAATCTCTACATTGTTTACGTGGTGAAAGGATATTGGCCTTTGGGGCCGCAAATGTGCGACTTGTGGTTGGTTGTGGATTACGTGGTGAGTAACGCCTCTGTGATGAACCTCCTGTTGATCTGCTTTGATCGCTACTTCTGCGTGACCCGGCCTTTGAGTTACCCTACCAAACGCACCGCGAGATGGGCTGGGGCAATGATTACCGTGGCTTGGTTACAGTCTCTGCTTCTGTGGGCTCCGGCCATCCTGCTTTGGCAGGCTGGGAGGGACCGAAGTAAAGTTCCTGAGGGACAGTGTTACATCCTGCTACTTGCTAACCCAGCTGTAACCCTCGCTACGACCATCCCGGCGTTCTACATTCCCGTTATAATTATGACAGTACTGTACACGCGGATATCCCTGGCAAGCCAGAGGCAGGTTCACAAGTTGAAACCTGAATCCGCAAACCTTCTTTATCCATCCAAAACAAGCAGAGTTAAGTCTCTTGCAAACCCTGACCTAGTGAATGACATTAAGCCATGCTCCTGCAAACAAGAGTTGGATCTCGGTAGAACCAAACAACTCTTCAGCCTCCCTTCTGTTGAGTTCAGCAAAACAGAGTACTCCATGGATTCAAGTCCCGATGTTTCTGCTGAACACCGAGGACTGGATGCGGAAGCTTCAAGACTGAAGAACTCGACTGAAACGAACAGGAAAACACAAGCTGACTGTCTTCAAACCAATAGTGGCGTTCAGGTTCAAAGGCAAACATCCAATATGGTCTCCAAGAATGCCAAACGTAAGGCTTTGAGGGAGAGGAAGGTGACCAAGACTGTCCTCGCTGTTCTTCTGGCCTTCATCATCACTTGGATGCCCTACAGTGTCATGGTTCTGATTGGTACCTTCTGTCGTTGGTGTGTCCCTGAGGTTTTGTGGATGGTGGGATACTTTCTGTGCTATGTCAACAGCACGGTTAATCCTGTATGCTACGCGCTTTGTAATGCCACCTTCAAGAGAACATTCAAACGACTGTTAAGGTGCAAGTTCAAGAATCTGACGTTGAAATAACTCTTGATCAATGAGGAACCAGATTTTTTTCTGACTTTAAAGAAGACTTGCTAAGACTGTTCTTTTTATCATGTTGCCAATAATCTATGTGTGCCTGCATAATGTGTTGTACAGTTTTTAAAGTGGTAGTGCACCCAAAAAGTAAAATTTGTCATCATTTGCTTACCCTTCACTTTTCAAAACCTTTGATTTTCTTTCTTATGTTGAACACAAAAGAAGATATTTTGAAAAATCCTGGGCTTTTTTTTCTTACTTTGGAAGTTGATGTGGGTACCAGGCATTCTTGAAAATGTCTTTTTTGTGTTCAACAGAAGAAAGAAACTCCTGAAACTCCTAAATTAGGTCATTTTTGTGTGAACTATCCCTTTAATACAATTACATTTTTGTGAATACATTTGTATAATAACAATTGTATTTAAATATGTAAATCAGTAACTCTTTTGTTAGTGTGAATAATTTTTTTTTTAATATTCTGTATTTTCAATGTTTATACTGTATGCGTTGAATGCATTGTAAGTCATTTAAACGGTTAAGCGAATGTGATGGTTTACGAAGTCGAAGTCAAAATAAAGATGCTTGATATCTTGCTGCTTAACAATTGTTCTATCTCTTATGACTCGTACAGCAAAGTTTATTTTGTTTTACTTTGTAAGACTTAGCGCTGGTTTACACTTTTACGTCAAGTAATCGGCTCGACCCACGGTGTCTGCCTTGCGCGTAGTTGTGCATTTATACTTCTGCATGCTGTTTGTGTTGCTCTGCAATGACATTTCCGAAACGCTAGCTGGCAGTAAGTTTTCTTGTTCCTCTGTGTCGAGTTTCTTTGCAGGTGTTTAGTTTTTTTTCTTAACGCTATCTAAATTTGCAAGTAGCTAAAACTCACTCATTTAGAAGCATGAACCGGCAGACGTGCAACAACATTAATCATAAGGTAAACACAGAACAACAGTTTCCATATGGAGCTACTACACCGGACTCGACTTGTAAACACCCGCTTCAATGGGTTTGCGCGGCTCTCAGTCCCACCCACGCTGGTCACAGCTACCAAGCCGGCCAATCATAGAGCCAGCGCTACGCGTCGTTGCAACATGTAGTTGCATTTTTTTGAGATGTGCGCGTCAGCCATGGCAAGGCTGAGTCGGACTATACACACAAGTATAAGGGGCCGATTAAATTGTACACGCTTTTACGTCCCAAAAAACGCAAGGCGCACCGAAATGCCTTTTTTATTGATAAGGAAAAAATTGTGGTGCAACAACTGAATCAGCTTCGTATTGTGCGAGAGTTGCTATTAATATTGTTATAATTGTAATATTGTGATATTCAAGATTTGTAAAGTCATACAGCTGGATAACATAAAACAGCGACCCATAGTCTCTCCTCCATCTTTACAAATCTCTGTAGTCGTCGTAACAACACAAAAACTGCTGTCACCTCAACGGAAACCCCGCCTCTGCTTTCATTTGATTGAAGAATGAAAAAGACGCGACGGACGTAACTCAATTTTTCCGCTCAGTTGACCCACCGCACCTGCCTTGCACGTTGCCTTGCATTTATACTTCTGCGTACTGTTTGTGTTGCTCTGCAATAGCACTTCTAAAACGTTAGCAGGTAGTAAGCTTTTATGTTCCTCTGTGTCGAGTTTCTTCGCGGGTGTTTTGTTTTTTCTGAACGCTACCTAATTGTACAAGTAGCTAAAGCTTACTCATCTAGAGGCAGAAACGTGCAACTACTTTAATTTTAAGGTAAACACAAAACAAAATTTGCATTTGGAGCTACTTAACGGGACTCCCCACTTGTAAACACTTCCTCCAACATGCTCGCGAGGCTTTCGGTCCGGCCCACACTGGTCACCGCTACCAAGCTGACCAATCACAGAGCTTGTGCTACGCATCGTTGCGACATGGTACATTTTTTTGAGAGGTGTGCGTCAGCCACGGCGAGGCCTGTACGACCTTGCAAAAGCTGCGCCGGACCATACATGTGCGCTTAAAGTATAAATCAACCTTAAAGTCGCACCATTAAACATGTTTGATGCGTATTTTTACAAACGTGTAAAACTGTTTCCAGAAAGGCACCAGAAAGTATTATTGAAAATACACTTTCATTTATTCACAACCTGCAGAAGTAATCCGTTAGTGATGTCAATTTTGATTGTACATCCATCAAATCTAAAAACATAAACATTTATAAACATAGGTACTTATATAGGCCGTTACCACCAGGAGCAGTGTTTTAAACATTCACCTTACATGTTATGACATCCATTCAATCTCGTTGTCATTTACAGATCACTTTAGGGGGGGGGGGGGGGGGGGGGGGGGGGGCATAATTAGGATCTTGCCAGTTTTCCTCTTTAGTAAAGACAATTTGTTAGACGACAGATTTCGCTGCGGCCTGTTTGATACATGCAAAAGTCAATTACAATTAAAAACCTGCTACAAATTACAACAGCATAGACACGTACATTTACTAATTACAAAACGAAGAAGGTGGGAATAAAAACAATAGGTAGGGCTACAGTTTTGTTTTATTCCTCTCAGCATTCACCATTTGGAGGATTTGGGCGTGTCACGTAGGAATGTACCACTGAGAGGGCAGTAGGGGTGCTCGCCAAGTTAGTTTTCCTTCCCTTTTCCTTTCTTCTTCTCGCCTCCCTTGGGTTTGGGGGTCTTTGGGGTGCAAGGTTTGGACACTTTAATGGTGGTCTGGCATTCAGCGTTGAACAGCGCCTTCTTCAATGTCCCAGACCTGCTTCTGGTTCCTGTAGTAGTGTCACATTCGGCCCAACGACCAAACTTGTACTTGCAATCGGCTACAAATAAGAACAAACAAAGCTAAGTGGTCTGTCGGAATGTATTTATACATGATGAACTGCATAACTGCTTACCGCCAAAGTCCTTCTTCCAGTTGCATGGGACTTTGCACTTGGTTTTCTTGGTTTGTTCGTTGCAGGTTGCCTCTCGGATGCCATTTCCACAGTCTCCGCTATTGGGCACGCATTTCCCATACTGCCATTCACTGCACTCAGCATCTGCTTTGGGCTCTTTGCCCTTTTCTGTTGCAAAATGTGAGTATTATTATAAATAAACATGCATCAAAGGAGTATGTCTTGTAAATATTTTGAGATAAGAACCTTTTTTCTTCATACTGGCTTCAACAGTGATCATCGAGACCACCACCAGCACAAGAGCTATAGAGAACAAACTCCGCATTCTGTGAAGAAATGACATCAGGTTAAATTATGCAGATCATAAATATGTATGGATACATATTTAGAAATGTATGATTTCCCTTTAAGCACATGACAACCAAATGCAGGGTTACAGGACTGTATGTATGTGGACGCAAAGTGTGTTTCTATACAAAGTGACATGATAATGAATCTTCAGTTGTAAACGGGCACCATTTGAGTACATTGTGGTCCTGTTAACACTGTAGAAAACACAGTTACTCTTATCTCGCCTGTTCACTAAAGCAGGTGGTCCAGATGGTGAAAGACAACAGGCAGCCTAAACTACATCTGTTTATTTGCCCGAGTATTCACACTAGCCCCTTTCACACAAGGATGCTGGTAAATATCTGGAAAATTTCCGGATTGACTTTACCGGTAGATTCATAAAAGCGCTGTTCACACGGGCGAGGACGTTACGGAATTTTTCCAAAAAGGAGCGTTCACACATCCACTCCAAAATAGCGGTAAATTCTGACATCATTAACCTAGAAATGAGCTCTGAACGACTGTGCTTGTATTTGTAAACATTTAAATACATTGCAAATTCTGTGGATGGATCAGTATTGTGAACAACTTCGATGAACATATGAAGGAACACTTCCGCATGTATAGATGTACGTAATATGTGTGTGTGCTGGCGCTCACTGGCTGCTTCACAGGCACACGCATCAGAGCTTGAAGGTTAACACACAACGGCTTATCATAAGCATTTTATCGATATTTTTTTCCACAGTTGGCATTAAGAAGGAACATATAATCGTTATCTGACTAACATCTAGCAGCTAAAAGTGTCTGCTCAACTGATTGGCTGAAGTAGACGTCTCATGACTCTATCCGCCAATCTTCCTTCTGCGTTACCGCCAATAGGGTATATGCCGAAGCATGCTAATAGGACTTTTAATTTGCCAGTAACCTGGATTGTTTTCGGCGAACTGTATGCCATTGCAAAATCGGCGCGTTTAAGGTCTGTTTTTAAAAAAATCAGCAATCTCCACTGGCTGAGTGATATTCGATATAAAGTGGGAGTCAGATTGTACAAGAAGCCCTGCAGTAAATTACATTTTCCCCGCCATGTATTTATAATATGAGCATTTATTTTACCCCAGTATATTCAATGGAGCTTCTGCGCTAATCTGCCAATTCTGACGGCCGCGTGCGAGCAAACAGCTTTTTGTCTCGTTTTATGCTTAAGCAACTAAATGGATGCCAAAGTCTGTTTAACTGATTGTATTTGAATTACATTACAACCTCGATACTTTAAAAGGAACCATATTAAATGGAAAAAATTCACGATAACAGGTTACCGGAAGTGTATCAGCATGGGAAACGCATTAGCTCGGCATATACCCTATTTTCAATTACCGGCAATTTTCAAGAAAGGTCTGTATGTGTGAACAGGCCTTTTTTGAAAATACCGGTAAATTCGTTCCGGCCATTTTCTGGAAAGAGAAGTTGTAACATTACTGTTAATTTGCTGGCATGCTGCGCTGTGTGAACGCAGAAGAAAGATTGCTGGAAAGAGCGCGTGCACATCTAGAATGCGCTGACGTGAGACGTCTACTTTAGTCAATCAAATCAAACGCATTCACATCCGCACGGTTTCTGATAATAAAAGCCTTTGAATATTTTTCCAGACACATTTAGCTTCTGGATGTTAGTCAGATAACGATTATATGTTCCTTCTTAATGCCAACTGTGTAAATTAATTAATTAATTATCGATAAGATGTTTAGGATAAGCCGCTGTTTGTTTACCTTCAAGCTCTGCTTCCTTCAGTTGCTTGACGTGTCGCGTGTGCCGTGAAGCAGCCATTGAGAGCCAGCACACACACATCTCGACATGCAGAATTGTTCCTCCATATGTTCATCGAAGTTGTACACAATACTGATCCATCCGCAGAGTTTGTGATGTAGTCAAATGTTTACAAATACAAGCGCAGCCGCTTACAGCTCATTTCTGGTTAATGATGTCAGAATTTTCCCGCTATTTTGGAATGGATGTGTGAACGCTCCTTTCCGGAAAAATTCCCTAACGTCCTCGTCTGTGTGAACAGCGCTTTTATGAATCTACCGCTAAAGTCAATCCGGATATTTTCTGGATACTTACCAGTATCACTGTGTGAAAGTGGCTATTATCTGCTGTTAAGGCTGGTTTTGGCACGTTTTTCCACCCAAACAAACTGTTACAGTCTTCTAAAAGTCTGTTCACACTGAAGACGATGGCTGTAATGATGATTATGTGCTTTGTGTAAAACGTTGCACGCATTCCTGACTATGTAGTATCTGAATGTAGTACGTGAGCTGAGTAGCAAGTTCAAAATATAGTCTAGTTGATGAGAATACCCTGACTCCAAGCCTCTGAAGCATGCGTTAATGGACACTTTACTATCCCATTAGGCCACAGGAGAGGATTTATGAATGGAAGTGACAGAATTGACACCGTCATGGGATAATGACAATAGGCCAGATGCAAAAGGTACGAATTCTCGTCATACTACCCACATTTATATACCTACTTATTTCACGGTTGTTAGGAAAATTTTAATTTACTACTCTGATAGTAGTCATTTTTGGATGCACTGATAGTTCTTAAAATTAAAAAAAAAAAAGTTCAAACCACAAGTTTAACTAAACTGACACACAGAAATGATGTTGGTGGAGTGATGCTAATATAGCTACCATAAACCTATAGTTTCCGTTCTTGATCTCAATGCATCTTAAAGGGTACATGAACCAGAAGTTGAGACTTTTATTTCAGAATGTTGATGTACTTCTAGCTGAAATGAAAATTTTTTTTTGTTGCTCTACATTCCCTCATAGCAAACTAAATGTAAGATGAGTGTGGTTACGAGTATTGTGGCTGAAGCATCAAACTGACGTCAACAGATTAGCACCACCTTCTAAAGGTAGAAGCAAATTGATAGACTTGTGGCCCGTTTCCACTGAATGGTACGGTACGGTACAGTATGGTTCGGTGCGCTTTTATGGCCGTTTTCACTGTCAAAAAGTACCCAAAAGTGAACCATACCATACCACTTAGCCTGACAAAATGGTACCAAAAGGCGGAGCTAGACACGCAGCTGAACGCTATTGGTTTACAGACAAAGTCCCTCGCCCATACACAAGCAGGAGAATGAAATCAAAGAAACCGCCATTTTTATATACACAGCCGAGACAGTACATCGTAATGCAATATGCATAAAATAACGAGCTGTGTTTGACCCAGGCTCAAACAAACCTCGTCGTTGTCATGATGTACAGCCGCAAAGCCAAAAAGAACAAAATCTGCCTTGTCCTGTTGTTGTTTTACAAGGTTGTCTAAAAGTGGAGCAGTTTCACTATCTCCAGGGAGCTCACAATTGCACGTGTACACAACTATATTTGAAATAAAGAACTTCTTGAGCTGATGATAATATCGTGTGAGTGATTATTGAAGTGCTTCTGACATCAGTTCCTTTTAGAAACAAATGCGAGAGTGAAGGAACAAATTACTCTTTCACCAACCTAAACCATAAACAGATAGCCATGTTTATCATCGCCTTTTGGACCGTTATGGAATTGGAATGACAGAATTACTTTCTAACAGAGGTTGCATGTGCTGGTGAAGACTGGGCTTCGGGCCTGCTTTAGAAAAAAACTGGTACAGAAGTGCCAGTGATGCCTTCGTATAGAGATTTCCAATCCCTGTGCAATGGAGAGCATAAAGAGGAAAAAATGCAAATGGCGAACTTAATTCTGTGAAAAACGCTTGAGGAAGGGCAAACTTCTGGTGAACTTTTCAAATAGTGACATGTTTAAATGATGAGCCAACTGCTTATGCACAATGCACAACTTGTAAGTGAATTGAGTAAACTCACTGTGGACCACATAAAGCTTGGATATCAGGTCATTTAAAAACTAAAACTTACATTGAAAAACTGAAACGTTTCTCTAAATTATTTTGATAAAAAAAAATTAAAAAACATAACTTTTCTATTAAATACAGATCTGGTCTATTTTAATGGCTGTAACAGTATGAGCTGTTTGGCAGTAAAGTTAGGTTTTCGGGTCAAAATTTTTGAAAAGCTGTTGGACAAGGGCAGGGCTACAGCCTGAGCGTCTCAGGCAAGGGCCGGGATGGGCTTAGACCCTGTGCAGGGCTCTAGACTTTGATTAAAGATCACCGAAACAAACTTTTATTTCTTCAGTGGATTAGCTTGCACTGATTAGTTGTTCACCTAAAGCAGGGGTCACCAATCTTGGTCCTGGAGGTCTGGTGCCCTGCAAAGTTTAGCTCCAACTTGCCTCAACACACCTGCCTGGATGTTTCAAGTATACCAAGTAAGACCTTGATTAGCTTGTTCAGGTGTGTTTGATTAGGGTTGGAGCTAACATCTCCAGGACACCGGCCCTCCAGGAACAAGTTTGATGACCACTGACCTAAAGAATAACAACATGCACTAGCGAAATAAACATTTCAGCTGGCAGTTTTCATCATTTATCAGTAGGGTTGGGTTGATAGACGATGCCATCGTCCATTGCCGATAGACTTGACGATGATGAGCCGGAATCGCGGCCCTCCACCCCAATCGCAGCATCAACCCACTCGCGAAAAATACACACGTAGGCCCCGTTTACACTAATACATCTTAATTTTAAAATGCCATTTTAGAACAAAAATGATCCACATCCACATTGGCGTTTCACCTAGCATTCTGAACAGCTCTCTGTCCACACTATACCGCTGAAAACGAACATCACATAACCACACACACAAACAGTCACGCGCTGCAGCATATGAGCATGTCTGAGCTCCAGCAGTCAGCAGGTGGTTTGAGCACAAAACCCCAGAGAGCAGTACACTTCGGACAGTTTATCAAGGATGTACCGCTGGATCGTGTCTTACTATAGTTGTTAAACGTGATATTTAATTAATCTTGTCTCTATCTAACGACTCTTCGGTCTCTTGGATCTATCAGGTAACGTGTCACAGCGTCAGTACACTCAGTCTTTCGCTTCCACGCTTGTACTTAGTAATTTTCGGGAAGACCTCAGATACTGTTGGCTGGTTCCTGTTAGTTGTGCACCTTTTTTACCAACAAAGTTTGTCGACGCCATTATAACGTCACAGATCACTCTGCCTATTAATGCCAAAGTCCCGCGGAAAAAGTGATTGACAGGTGGTCATTTGTGAGTAACTTTATTTATTTATGATTTGGTTATGGGTAAAGACCATGGGGGTCAGGTAGTTGAGACGGTATGCTACAAATAATTAATTCGTTATGAATAAATGAATTATTCATAACTAATTCAGCGCTGTCTAGGACAACGATGCCATCGTCCATCGCGATTTCACATTAGACATCGTACAATGCCAAATTGGTCGACATCGCATAACCATACTCATCAGTTCTGTTAAAAAAAAGCGATTCCTATGCATTGTATTCACACTAATTGTGTTGTTATATCGTCATCCTAACAAAATAGATATTAAATTCCACATTAACTGGAAGCTGCAGTTCATGTTTATTTATTTATTTTAATATTGTGACGCAGTTCCTATAGGAACGAAATAATTAAATGAGAAAGCAGTGGCCGTTTCTTGTTTTTTTTCCGCTGCGAGCTGATTGGATGATGTAACGTAGACATTTTATTCAGAAAGATTGGGAAAAGGGTTTGGGGGGTGTTTTTACAAACTAACAGACACCTCCTGCTCAGCATTTCTGTTTATTTTCAAAACCGACAGCTGAAGAGGCGTGGTTGGATATGTTAGCCACGCCCAATACCTCAGTCAGATGTAATCTGAGTTGAACAAAAAAAAAATGTGCATTTAGATTTCAATTAAAGATTACAAGGGCAGACACGTTTTCTTAATGACATGCACAGATCACCATGGCTAGCAATGCGAGTTTACAAAATTGGTTAGATTTGATTTAATTTGTACTTTAATGTTTTTGTTGTGGCATCTGAATGAAAGACACAGTGTACACAATGTCCTACGCCATCCATCCAAGCAGCTCGCTGTGTGTGACTCCATAAAAGAGCCTCTCTCTATATATTTTCCTCTTTTCTCGGAAGCAAAAAAAACAGCACTTCTCCTTTTCATTCTTCTCCTCCTGCCTCCATTAAAGCGGGCTCCTTTCACGGCGCGGCCCCGCGGCACGGCTCCATTCTTCAGTCACTCATAAATGTGAAGGGCTCCTCGGGGTCGGACTTTTGTGCGAGCAGAAACAGCGGTCGGCAG
The DNA here is from genome assembly GCF_052040795.2 of Danio rerio. Classification (NCBI taxonomy): domain Eukaryota; kingdom Metazoa; phylum Chordata; class Actinopteri; order Cypriniformes; family Danionidae; genus Danio; species Danio rerio. Next base: position 8,852,885 of record NC_141045.1, on the reverse strand, counting down.
GGGTCCCACCCGCCTCCCCTCCCTTGCTCAGCCTCCGCGGGGAGACGGGCCAAGCACTCAAAGACCTTCAGCAGGGCCTTAGAGGAGCCTGATTCACTGGCTCCGAACAAAGCAGGATCTCGCCCGTTTTGCTTCCCTCTCTGAAAGAGCCCGAACACAGATCCCATGCTGTGCCCTGAAGAGGAGGGGGGTGGGCCTCCGCTCGACTCCTTTGAATGTTATCCCTATTTGCATTGGAGGACAAACCCGGCTCTGTTGATGGAAGAGGGGATGTGGGATGCTGCCTTTGATAAACGCAGAACTGGACATTTTGAAAACTTCCTCAAGGAGCGCAAAGTTCACCGTCGACGCCCCACCCGCATCTGGAGCGCAGAAGCTGTAGCCCTGATGTGTGTGTTGTGTGTATGTGTGCGCGGTGGGTTTTGATTTGGGAGAAGTGGGTCAGCAGTTTGCTGGCAGCTGCTGGTCCTCTTTGGCACTCCATAGCCTATCATTTTCCCTGACATCATTCATTTGCACACGAAAACACACAAACTCCACACTGAAGGCTATATCAGACGCGTGCGATAATAAAGCAGCGATGACGAAACGAGATCGCATCTCTGTGCAATGTCAAATAATCATCCAAATAGCTATAAAAATGCTGTAAAAAAATCAGTGTAAAATTGACGTTTGTTATTATCCATACGCCTTTTTTAAAGTCACAATCATAAATACGCTCTAATATATTGTAAATATGCTCAAATATATTGTAAATACGCTCAAATATATTGTAAATACGGTTAAATATATTATAAATACGCTCAAATATATTGTAAATACGGTTAAATATATTATAAATACGCTCAAATATATTGTAAATACGTTCAAATATATTATATACGGTCAAATATATTATAAATATGCTCAAATATATTGTAAATACGTTCAAATATATTATATACGGTCAAATATATTATACATACGCTCAAATATATCGTAAATACGGTCAAATATATTATAAATACGCTCAAATATATTGTAAATACGTTCAAATATATTATATACGGTCAAAGATATTATAAATACGCTCAAAAATATTGTAGCCTAAATACGGTCAAATATATTGTAAAAACGCTTAACTATATTATAAATACGCTCAAATATATTATAAATAGGTTTATAAATACGCTCAAATATATTATATACGCCTTTAATAGCCGATAAAATGACAACGTGAGCATATTTGTAAAAATCCGCTTGCATTATTTATCAGACATGTATATGTAGACTTGGCTATCATTGATCAAACGTGCTGCGTCGTGAACGCATCTTTAATATCAGTCGTTGTGTTGTGTTATGATGATGATGATGGTGATGATAATGATGCTAATGGTGATGATGAGGATGTACTTGCCTTATTGCTGTGAATATGATGCTGGGCTGTGAGCGTGTGTCTGCGTTCAGCTCTCTCTATGATCTCCGCTGCTCTTTGTGTTTCACCGAACTAGTTTGAGCTGGTCGCATAGCTGTGCACCTTCTCTCTCTCTCTCTCTCTCTCTCTCTCTCTCTCTCTCTCTCTCTCTCTCTCTCTCTCTCTCTCTCTCTCTCTCTCCACGTGATCTGTCTATCTGCACAATTTATGTTTTATTATCACATTGTCTGATTAAATTGTAGTGCATTAGTGGGTTTTCGTTGATGCATTTTGGTAAATGTTTTTACAAGAATATTCTGTCAATTTACCTGAATATTTCATTAATCGAGACTTTATTTTGTTTTTCATTCATTTATTTTTCTTTGGCTTACTCTCTTCATCCATTAGGAATTGCCACAATGGAATGAACCGCCAACTATTCCAATATGTGTTTTACACAGCCCAGCCTGATCTCATGAAAAAACGTAAGTATTTTTTACAATTTGCCAGTTTAGTGGCTAATTCGTACGAGTTCAGTTGTATGAAATTGTACGATTTTAAAAAGGAGGCGTGGCACCTGACCCCACCCCTAAACACAACCGTCACTGGAGGATGAGCAAGTTTTACTAAATTGAACGAATTAGATCGTACCAATTTCCTACGAATCAGCCACTAAATCAAATTTATTCGCAAGTTATGAATTGCCGTGAGATTGTGTCAAAATGCCCCTCCAAGCTGTAACCCAGTACTGGGAAACAAACACTCTTGCATTCACACACACTACGCTACGATCAATTTAGTTTATTTAGTTCACCTAAAGCACATGTGTTTGGACTATGAAGAAAATCGTAGCTTCCTGAGGAAACATACGCCAACACTGCTAGAACATGCAAACTCCACAGAAATGCCAACTGATCCAGTTGGGCTTCGAACCAGCGGCCTTCTAGCTGTGACGCGACAGTGCTAACCATGTGCATTGAGCCACCGTGCCGCCTATTTTGTTTTCATTATTAATTATCAGTTTTAACATTTGTGTGTGAAATGTTCAATTAAGCCTTAATATATACATTTTCATTTCATATCTAATTTAATACTTTAATATTTTTTTATTTTAGCTTTGTTTTATTATTATTATTACATGTATCTTTTCTATTAGCTCACTATGTAGTAGCCTATTTTTTGTAGGGGAGAGTGGGGAGGAAAGTATAATTTTTCATAAAAACCTGATAATGTTTTAGACAGAACTATGTATGTGTATATATATATATATATATATATATATATATATATATATATATATATATATATATATATATATATATATATATGTATGTGTATTAACATGTGTGTGTATATATATATATATATATATATATATATATATATATATATATATATATATATATATATATATATATATATATATATATATATATGTATATATATATGTATATATGTATGTATATATATATATGTATATATATGTATGTATATATATATGTATATATATGTATATATGTGTGTATATATATATATATATATATATATATATATATATATATATATATATATATATATATATATATATATATATATGCATGTGTGTGTGTGTGTGTGTGTATATGTGTGTGTGTATATATATATATATATATATATATATATATATATATATATATATATATTTTTTTTTTTTTTTTTTGCAAAAAAATAAATAAATGATCATCAAATGTGATCAAGAATAAGGTTTATAAGTTTAAAATGTTTTAAAACAGAGCATGCTAATGAATTACAGTGATTTACTTCAGCTTTATCACCAAAGCCGCATGTCAGTACAATTATTAAACAAGACACTTCAGTCCTGGTTTTTTGGACATTAAATCGGGTTTATTTTGTACATTAACAAAACAGATATCCATACAGCAGTGGATATTAAAGTGTATCCAGGCACATTTGCCGTGCAAAAACAGAGCAAAGATAAATGCGTGCGCAAACTTTGAAAAGACACTGTGTGTGACTCATCGCTCTCATCAGCTCCTTAACTCCACAACAAATACATCATCTAATCATTGGTAAAGTTCTTACTGTAGTATTTCTCACAAACGTTTCGTGAGATCTGCTTCCTTCATGTCTGTCACTGTGCTGATTATCTGATGCAGCAGAGGTGGAGATTGAGGCACACTCTGACAGGCATGTGGGAAGGGTGGGTGGGGAGAACTAGCATTAAAGGCACAGGCAACAAAAACAGCCACAATTACAAATGTCTGAAAGGTATAATAAATAAACTGATGGGTGTTTTGAGCTGAAACTTTAGACACATTCTGGAGACACAAAAGACTGATCTTAAATCTTGAAAAAGGGGTAAAATAGGTGCCCTTTAAACACGAATATCTGAATTCAATCACTACAAACTCTAATGTGGAAGTGAAAAATAAGGTTTGTCTATTAGCAGTGGGACATAACAGTGTTACTTTTCTCTCCATATGAACTCTTGCCATTTAAACCTTAAACTGAATAACTCAGACATCGCAAACTTTAGGATGTGTTATTGCATTAAATAACCTGTAGATTGATCATTAGTATGATGCATGAAAAAATAAACACAACCTGTAAAAAAGAGAAAAAAATACAGTATTTTTTGCACTTAAAAACTGAAATTCTGACCTAAATGCGAGACACCATCCTGAAATCAGCTGATATTTGGCTGCTCCATCAAGGGTTGCATGCTGAATGTGCTGTTACCATTTTGAGGGATGTAAACAAAACAATGGTTCCAACATATTTCCTGATTTACATTTGTAATTTCTGTAGCTTTTGAGAATCCAAAAAGAGCCACATATGGATAAATAATGTTATGTTTTACATTAGGTTATGATTAAATGGCTTCTTGTTACAGTTAGGAAATACTTTGATAATAAACAGGAAATGTGCATGAGCAAATGACATGACCACATTGAAATGGTAGCCTGGAAATCAAATGTTGTGAGGACTTTGAGAAAATCTAGTTGTTAAATTCGTCCCATGTTCGTCCCCGCTCTCCCCTACATTGTAAAATGCTGGTTCCACACAATTGAAGATTCCAATTGTGTTGGGAAAATATGAAGGAGTTAAGTTAACTGATTAGTTTTTACAAATGTAAGTGGATTGAACATAAAACAATTAGGCTGTCACCCCCCAAAAATCAAAGGTTTATTGTTTCAGCTTATTTTAGATGAGTAGTTAGAACAGAGTGTGTGATTACTCATTTAATAACTTTACATTTAAATTGTGTAATAGTTTTTGTAACACTTGATAGGCTAGTTTCCCCCCAAACTGAACAATCTATCATTATTTACTCACCGTTCACTTATCACAAACCTGTTAGACTTTATTTTATTTTCCTCCTAAACACTACATTTATTTGAGAAATGTTGGATATCCAAATATATATTAAATATCCAAATATTAAATATCCAAATATATAGTAAATATATATTTACTATAAAAGTCAATGGTTACAGGTTAATTTTTTTTTCAAAATATCTTTTTTTTTTTAATTCAACAGAAAAAGGAATCTAGGTATGGGATAGGCTACGAGGTGAATAAATGTTCATTTTTTGAGTGAACTATGCCTTTAATAACATGGTGCCATTTATTAACTTTCTAAATAAGCATATTGTATGGTTGAAAGGGGGTTAAACTGATTTAAAGGACATCAATTGGGCTAGTGAAGGAGAGAGAAAACAGTGCCTCCAAAATGATAAATGAATCCCAATGTCAACACATCCATCATGGCCGGTAACTCGAAAGACCCTCCTAGGGAGAAGCACAGTTCAACTTTGTACACTGTTCACCACCCGGCGCTCTCAACCTTGAAAAGACGCTTTGCGATATAATGAGGGAGTAAAGACGATGACGTATGTGTGTTCAGGGCTTAGCTGGTAATGGGAAATGGCTAAATAACATTGTGGGAATTGCAATAATCACGATGGCCAGTCAAATCAATGAAGGCGGGGCTTAAATGCAGACACCAAACTTAAAAACTAAAAATATATGACGTTTGATTATTTGTTTTAAGATAGAACATTTAAAATAATGTAATGCAAATTACCATTTGTTAAATTTCGAGTTTTTGAAGTGACAAAAACAATGATACGGAGGACGAAACCTGCAAAAACAATAAATAAATAAATACGCTAATATATAAAGAAATGAGTAAATACATTTTTAAATTTCTACATAAATAGAATGATAAATAAATATAAAAATAAATAAATGTATTTGCTTTTTTCTCAGACCAACATGCTAAAGAGAGGGTATCTGTCAATCATCAGAAGGCGGTCCTTATGCCATCATAGGTTTATTATTGGAAAAATTTAGCATTGGATTTTTAGACTGAATTCTGATAGACACCCTCATTAGCATGTTGACCTGAGCTACGTTCGAGAATGAATAAACGTTTGAAAGGGGGAAAAATAAACTTTGTTCAGCATTTTCTTATTACCCTAACATTTGTGTAATTTATTTGATTATTTACCTGCCTGCACTATAAATTATTTAAATATTCATTTACCCAAGAATTTGTGGATTTTTATATATACATTTATTTATTTGCATATTTATTTATTTATGTAATGTTATATATATATATATATATGCAGAAGGGCGAGGCAGTGGCGCAGTAGGTAGTGCTGTTGCCTCACAGCAAGAAGGTTGCTGGGTCGCTGGTTCGAACTGGTTCGAGTTGGCGTTTCTGTGTGGAGTTTGCATGTTCTCCCTGCCTTCGCGCGGGTTTCCTCCGGGTGCTCCGGTTTCCCCCACAGTCCAAATACATGTGGTACAGGTGAATTGGGTTGGCTAAATTGTCCGTAGTGTATGAGTGTGTGTGTGTGATTGTGTGTGTGGATGTTTCCCAGAGATGGATTGCGGCTGGAATGGCATCCGCTGCGTAAAAACTTGCTGGATAAGTTGGCGGTTCATTCTGCTGTGGCGACCCCGGATTAATAAAGGGAATATGCCGACAAGAAAATGAATAAATCTTTTTTTGTAGGTTTCGTTCTAAATATAGCCTATTAAATGTAATGTTAGCTAGCCAAAATAGGATGTTAAAATCTAATTATTTCCCAATAGCTATCAAAAACGAATTTTAAAGTGAAAGTTTGTTTAAAAAAAGTGTAGGGAAAACTAAAAGTTAATATTAACTATTCATTAAATAAATAAATAAATAAATAAATAACAAAGCAGCTAATCAAATAAATATAACACTACCAACCGTGATGCTATCTTCTGGAACTTTTGTTAAATTGAGCAGTTTTGAAGTCTTTTAATCGACTCGCCTAACGTAAACATTAGGCCTAATAGGGTATATGCCTAGCTAGTGTTGTTTTCATACTGATAAACTTCCGGTGACCTGTTATTGTGAAGTTTTTTTCCATTTTATACGGTTCCTTTTACAGCATCAATGTTGTAAAGTCATTAAAATATATTCAGTTAAATAAACTTTGCCATTCATTTAGTTGCTCAAGTGTATAACAAGACAAAAAGCCGTTTACTTGCACGCGCCCGTCAGAATCGGCAGGCTAACGCAGAAGCTCCATTAAATATACTGGAGTAAAATAAATGCTCATATTAAAAAGACATGGCGGGGGAAATGTAATTTAATGCAGTGCTTCTTGTACAATCTGAGACCCAGTTTTTTTATCGGATATCACTCAGCAGTGGAGATCGCTGAATTTTAAAGAAAACAGACCTTAAACGCGCCCGGTTTTTGCATTGGCATACAGTTCGCCGGAAGCGCTTAACCCAGGTTACTGGCAAATTAAAAGTCCTATTAGCATGCTTCGGCATATACCCTATTCATTACTGACTGTGAAGAGATGGCTAATATGGATTCCAGCGTCAGGCTTCAGTTTACGCCAAAAAGTTGTGAGGTAAGAACTAAATATTTAATGTTTGATAGCGATTTTATTGCATACATGTAAAACCACCAACAACAGGATAATGCAAGTGGTGCTCGCTGCAGAGCCATTTGGGCGAGCTGAGCTCTAGCGAGGGGGAGCTTGAGCTTGAGCTCCACCTTTTTTGCACTTCTTCTACGAGTGATGTCACTGGGGGTAGGGTTAGGGCTGGGGTTGGTGTACGCATTAAAACAGCTTACAGGAGGCAGAACGAGAGCTCATGCTCCCCCTCGCTGGAGCTCAGCTCTGCTCAAATGGCTCTGCAGCGAGCACCCTCTCGGATAATGTGAAGCAAAGATAACGTTAGCACATGAGTAGTTACTTATCAAATTTCAGTTAGCCCTTCAACTATCAATAACCGTCACACCTCAACTTCTTGACACCGTTTATAATAAACAGCTGTTTTCAAGTATGAACTCAACACGTGAGATGACAACATTGTTTATCACTGAATGTAAAGAGACCTCTGTCAAACGTGTTTAGTCTTTTTGCTTGATGCTTTAAATGCAAAAGTAAATGCTAACGATTTATTATTTGCTGCTTTACAAACCAGATATATTAGTAACATTGAGATGTAGTGTTTTTTCATACAAAGCTTTTCATTATTGACATCCAATGAATCATCTGTGATTCATGCAGGCCTAATTCATAAACGAATGCAAGAAACATTTGTGTTTTCAACATATTATGCACACCCTCACATTTGTTCATATTTAGGCAAGGCAAGTTTATTTATTAAGCAGATTTCATATACAATGGTACTTCAAAGTGCTTTACATAAACAATAACAAAATAAACAAGAAAATAAAAAAAGATTAAAAGAAGTAAAAATGATTCAAATATGTTAGGTTATAAAATAATGAAAAAGAAAAGAAAGACATAATAGTGCAATCTGTTGGACACAGTCCTCATTGAATAAAAGCACAGCTAATCAGATGCGTTTTCATTCTTGATTTTAATGGAGCACTTCTGATCATTTCTAAAAGCTGATTCCAGCAGTGGGGGTGCAGTAGCTGAAGGCGGAGTCACCCAGCTTTGAAAGAACTCTTGGAATTCGTAATTTACTTGATTCTAATGATCTGAGAGATCTGTTAGGTTTGTATTCAGTGAGCATACCTGTAATGTATTGAGGTCATAGGCCATTTAGTGATTTATTGACAAGTAGTAATACAACAAAATCTATTCTGAATGTAACTAGGAGCCAGTGTAAAGACCTGAGGACAGGTGTGATGTGCTCTGATTTACTGGTTCTCTTGTTTTGGTCAGAACCCTGTCGTTTCGGGATGGCCAGTGAGGAGTCCATTACAGTAATCCACTCTGCTGGTGATAAAAGCATGAACAAGTTTCTCAAATCTATTTAAAACAAATAGTGAACTTTTTTTTAATTGGTGTTAATGATTTTAGTCAGACTCAGTATATAGTAAAAATTCTTTAACCCAACGTTTATTAAACATCCAGACACCACAAATTTGTTTTGAACACTTTCTTTATTCATTTTATCTTCCAAGTATACAGTAGCAAACCAGCCCCATGAGCAAATATATGACTATTCCTCTAACAAAATTCTCATCTACCCTTATAAATAAAGCATCATCTAAATTCATATCACATACAAATTGTATAGACTTTTTATATCTGAACATTTTTAAAATGTTTGACAGATTATATACATGTATAATCTATTCGGAATTGCATAGCAACTCATACAAAGCACTGACAAAATACATATTCTATCGTAAGGACATCTCACCACAAACACACTATGGCAATGCTAACAACTCAATGTTGTCAAACGGCTGCTTTTGTAAAAAGTCCAGCTTTCCTGTCTTAGTTATTATTCAAGCATTTAGTCATATTTTATTTTTGTACATGTACATAAAGTGACCCGGTTAAATACACAAGAATTTAAGCCTTGCAGACGTTGACGTAAATAGATATATATAACTCTATTAGAGGTAATGCACCGATGCAAAACTCGTGTTTAGTTTCCTCCAACAGCAATTTTGTCACTGAAAATGTGATTTATCATCCATTAAACAATTTCTTTATTATTACCGAAAGTAATACGTTGCTGCATGAGTTTATAAATTCTGTGAGGAACCTAAAATCACACTATGAGTTAAACATTTTAACACAGTTCAGTGCAAGCAATCAATGCTAAGAGATATAATCCCATTCCTGAAGCAAACTTCATTCATATAGGCGTATGATTATGGCCATAAAATAACAGCAAATCTATTGACTAACAAATGATTAATAAGAACTGATTTAATACTAAAGTCGTAATTAATGGATGTTTGTGTTACGAAGTTCAAGCATTTGCCACAAAGAGAGAAATTGGCCGTAAGCAACAGCTGAGGAAGCATTCTTAAACACAGGAGGCTATGAAACCAACGTCTAAAAGTCAAGCTAAAGGAAGCGTCCAGTGGATTCAAACTATTAGGGTATAGGCTAATGTTTCATAAACGTAATCAGAAGCAGCGCAAAACTCTCCCGTTAATCTTTCATGAGGTTTATCCGGTTTTCTTTAATAGTAGTTTTCTTTTAAACCTGAAAATGTGTTTTAGATTTATTAGTATTTATTTTATTTATAAATGATTTACTTGTAATATATATTAATATATTTTTGTTTCTGATTGTCTTATGTTTTATTAATTAATCAAAATCTACTTATCTTCATAATTAATTAATTTTGATAACTACACTCGATAATAACTAGGACTGGGCGATATGGCAAAAGTGCAATCTCGATAATTATTTTCCATTTTGAACAATAATAATATAAATTTTGATTGAAGTTGCTTCCAGATTTAAACGAGTACCCCAACAATGACGAAAGCCACAAAAATTAGAGGTTCCATTAAATGGCATAACATTTTCAGCTGATAAATTTTTGGTGGCTGAAAATTTGGTACAGAGCTATCGCTGTTAATGACGTAAATTTTATCGCGATTTGATAAAATATCAGTTATCGGCCCAGCCCAGATAAGAACAAGAGTAGTTTCCTTTTAAATCTGAAAATGTATTTTAGAATTTAGTATTTATTTAATTACAAATTATTTATTTGTAATATATTTAATATAGTATATATTTTTGCTTATGATTGTCCTATGTCCTATTAATTAAAAGAAATCTACTTATATTCAACAAAATTTTGATTCATAATTAATTTTCATTACTACACTCAATTATGACTGGGCGATATGGCAAAAATGCAATCTCGCTAATTATTTTCCATATCAAACGATAAAGATGTATGTTTCAATAGAAGTTGTTAATGCTTCCAGATTTAAAAGAGTAGCCCAACAATGACTAAAACCGCAAAAATTAGAGGATCCATTAAATGGCATAATATATTTTCGGACGAAAAACTTTCCGTGGCCGAAAATTTGGTACATCTCTAATATCAACACACTTCTAGATTCCCATTGTTGCACATTTCTGCTGTGTGATTGGCTCTTAGATCAGTAAAGAGTAAAAAAGTCAAGCGCTGTCATTGTTATTGACATAAATTTTATCGCGATTCGATATAATCCAGTTCATTGGCTCAGCCGTAATAATAACAATAGTAGTTTCTTTTTAAACCTAAAAATGTATTTTAGAATTTAGTATTTATTCATTTACAAATAATTTATTTAATATAGTATATATTTTTGTTTTTAATTGGCTTATGTTTTATTAATTAAAAGAAATCTACTTATCTTAAAAAAAAAAAATCCTAATTAATTTTGATAACTACACTCGATAATAACTAGGACTGGGCGATATGGCAAAAATGCAATCTCGATAGCTATTTTCCATATTGAACAATAACAATATTAATTTTGATTGAAGTTGTTAAGGCTTCCAGATTTAAACAAGTACCCCAACAGCCACAAAAATTAGAGGGTCCATTAAATGGCGCAACATTTTCAGCCGATACATTTTTTAGTGGCCGAAAATTTGGTACATCTCTAATATCAACACACTATTAGATTCCCATTGTTGCACATTTCTGCTGTGTGATTGGCTTTTAGATCAATATAGAGTAAAAAAGTCATTGTTAATGGCATAAATTTTATTGCAATTCGATATAATATCGTTTATCGGCCCAGCCCTGATGAGAACAAGAGTAGTTTTTAAAATGAATAGTAATAAAATAGTAATAAAAGTAATAGTACTTCGCTTTAGCCCTGAAATTCCACAATTTTTTTCCTAATCCTGTCCTAAAGAGCAGAGCGATGCAGTTTTGCATCAGGACGGGACTCATGCGTTCAGAAACGTGACACAAACACTGTCTGCTTGGCGTTACGATCAATACAGAGAGCGAACATGGTCATTTCCACACATATGCTGCCACGTAGCATTGCTAACATGTGGCCGTATACTGTATCAAACTGGCCACCGTTGAGACGGTGGCTGTGGTTTTAGTGGTGGACAGAAAAGATGTCCAGTCACACTGCCGTCTCATGGTCATCTCTCTGGATCATTTGATGGTGTTGTTGGTTTTCCAAATATTCAGCTAGCTCGTAGTCTCGAGTTCTCTCTGCGTACATCTTTGGAGTTTCACCCTGCAGGACAAGGGGAAGGATATGTTGGTAACAGTGTAAATTAAGGATTCATTTATTAACTATATTAATTAGTGCATCAGGAAGAGAGAAGAGGGGAAACTTTTTTATTTTATATATGTTTTTATTTTTAATTATATTTTTTTATTATTTATTTATTCATTCATTCATTCTTTTTATTTATGTTTATTTGTTTAGGTTTTTCTTCTCTATTCCTGATGCATATCACTTTTTGATTTTAATCAAGAATTGAATCCAATGAGATCATTCATTCATTCATTCAGTTCAGTTTCCTTCGGCTTGGTACCTTTATTAATCTGGAGTCGCCACAGTGACTTATCCAGCATATGTTTTACACAGCGGATGCCCTTCCAGCAGCAAGTTGCAGCCTAGTTCTCTGAAACATCCATACACACTCATACACTAGGGCCAATTTAGTTTATTCAATTCACCTATGGCGCCCATCTTTGGACTGTGGGGGAAACAGGAGCACCCGGAGGAAACCCACATGAACACGGGGAGAACATGCAAACTCCACACAGAAAAATGCCAACTTTTTTTTAAAGCAATGGGTTTACTCACTTTTTAAAAAAGTAAAGTCAACTAATAGCTTGAAAAGCCACGGCTTTAACCACTTTTTAAAGTAAAGGCAAATAATCGCCTTAAAATCCAGGGGTTTACTCACATTTTTCAAGTAAAGTCAACTAATCGCTTTAAAAGCGATGGCTTTGCTCAATTTTTTAAGTAAAGTCAAGTAATCATTTTAAAAGTCACAGGTTTACTTTTTAAGTCAAATAATCTTTTTTAAAAACAATGTGTTTACTCAGTTTTTTTAAAGTCAACTAATCTTTTTTAAAAGCAATGGCTTTACTCAATTTTTTTACATCAACTAATCGCTTTAAAAGCAATGGTTTTTAAGTAGTCAAGTAATCATTTTAAAAGGCACGGGTTTACTCACTTTTTTAAGTCAACAATTATTTTTAAAGCAATGGGTTTACTCAGCTTTTTAAAAGTAAAGTCAACTAATAGCTTTAAAAGCCACGGCTTTAACCACTTTTTTAAGTAAAGTCAAATAATCGTCTTAAAATCCAGGGGTTTACTCACATTTTTCAAGTAAAGTCAACTAATCGCTTTAAAAGCGATGGCTTTGCTCAATTTTTTAAGTAAAGTCAAGTAATCATTTTAAAAGCCACGGGTTTACTCACTTTTTTAAGTCAACTAATCTTTTTCAAAAGCAATGGCTTTACTAAATTTTTTAAAGTCAACTAATCGCTTTAAAAGCAATGGTTTTTAAGTAGTTAAGTAATAATTTTAAAAGGCACAGGTTTACTCACTTTTTAAAGTCAACTAATTTTTTTAAAAGCAATGAGTTTACTAACCTTTTTAAAAGTAAAGTAAACTAATTGCTTTTAAAGCCATGGGTTTATTCATTTTTTAAAGTAAAGTCAAATAATCACATTAAAAGCCATTGGTTTACTCACTTTTTAAGTAAAGTAAACTAATCTCTTTAAAAGCAATGCATTTACTTTACTTTTTTAAGTCAAACAAATGAATTGCTTTTTTTTTTTTAACAGTGTATCTGATGTATCTAGCAATCATTTAAAAGCAATAAAGATGAGGTGTGGGATCGCACCTGTAGATCTGTCTTCATGAGCGATGCACCAGCATCCACCAGATAACAGCAAATTGTTCTATGGCACAACGCAGCTGCCTTATGCAGAGCTGTCTCTCCTCTAAGACCAAAAAAAAAAGTGAAAAACAACAGCTAATCATTATCATGCTGATTTCAGCTGCTTAAATTAAATCCGCCACTGATTAAATGGAATAAAAGTGGCTTTAGCAGTACTTACGTTGATTTCTCCGTCACATCCAGTATGCAGGCAGGAGCTGTTTATCAAAAAAAAAAAAAAAGATCAGAAATAAAACGCACAAAGTCAAAGAGTGAAGTAAAAGCGAACCTCACCGTTTTCAGTGATAAACTTCACAATCTCTTTGTGACCTAAAATGACTGCCTGATGGAGGATGGTGCAACCTAAATGGTCCTGGACCGTGAGATCCGCTCCCTCTTCATGCATCTGTTCCAACTGAGGAAAAACATCAAGCAGAAAAACAGACCATTAGGTCGAATAATCCTCATATATAATACAACTGGAACTGAGTATTTAATGAATACCTTTTCCAAGTTCCCAGACTTCACAGCATCAAAGAGCAAATTGGTTGAATCTGAAAAACAAGAGTTTATTGAATTGTACTAAATTGGTTAATAGTTAATTAAATGTATTATAGAATTATATATACATACACACAGTTGAAGTCAGAATTATTAGCCCCCTTTGAATTTTTTTTTCTTTTGTAATATTTCCAAAATAATGAATAACAGAGCAAGAAAATTTTTACAGTGTGTCTGATAATATTTTTTCTTCTGGAGAAAGTCTTATTTGTTTTATTTCGGCTAGAATAAAAGCAGTTTTACATTTTTTATGAATCATTTTGAGGTCAATATTATTAGCCCCTTTAAGCTATTTTTTTTTCGATAGTCAACAGAACAAACCATCATTATACAATAACTCGCCTAATTACCCTAACCTTTCTAATTAACCTAGTTAAGCCTTTAAATGTCACTTTAAGCTGAATAGAAGTGTCTTAAAAAATGTAGTAAAATATTATTTACTCTCATCATGGCAAAGATCAAATAAATCAGTTATTAGAAATGAGTTATTAAAACTATTATGTTTAAAAACATATTGAAAAATCTGTTAAACTGAAATTGGGGGGAAAAATAAACTGGGGGCTTATAATTCGGGGGGCTAATAATTCTGACTTCAACTATATATATATATATATATATATATATATATATATATATATATATATATATATATATATATATATATATATACATATATATGTGTGTGTGTGTGTGTGTGTGTGTATTTTTTTTAAATATATAATATTTGTAATCTAATATTTTTTTTATTTTCCAATTGTTTTGTTTTATCAGTTAAAAAAAATCTTTTAAAAAACAGATCCCTAATAATTAATTTTGATGACTACACTCAAATGTTTTTTTTTCAACTTGTTCAAACTACTTACTTAAAATGAGCTAAAACAACTCAACTCTATGAGTTCATATTTTTAGGGGACAACTTAATTGTTTAATGCTCAATGCAGTTAAATTTGTTAACTTAATCGATTTGTGTTGGGACAGTTTGAATAAATTGTGTGAAACACGGGCTGGGCAATTAATTGAAAAATAATCAATCGACGTTGAGAGCTTATAATTAATCAAATTTTTCCAGGTCAATTATTTCATTACTTTCCCTACTCCGTGTGGAGTCACGTGACCCCTGCTCTGTTTATACTTCTGCATCAAGCGCATGCTCAAGGTCTAGCCCAGCCTTCATGTGGTCTATACCCCTCACTGTGACTGACAGTTAAGGCTGATTTATACTTCTGCATCCACTTTGAAGCTTACTTTGCACTACATTGACGATGATTGGAAGCTGTCCCAGAGATGCTTTGAGATATTTACCATTACATTCAAATTCTTTTTTTACATTACAATATTTGTTTACAGAAGATTCAAGAAATACACTGTTATATTATAATGTTATAAAATAAAATATTATGTGCAGGATATGCAAGAGTTATTTCATTTAAGAGATACTGCTTGTTTTCTACTTATAATATGAAAAAATATATATATTTTATTTTGTTTCTAAAAGTGCAAGCTAAGTATTTTCACTTTTTTATAAGAAAAAGTGACTGTTGGTTTTAGGCAATGAGTGTTTTAATTTCAGTTGATGTTTAATAAATAATCATAGATAGTAGATGCGTGTTTCCTTTAATTATTTTAGAATCAAGTAATGCACCCTTCATTCAAAGTAAACATTTTTTACTGTACAAAACTTGTGTGTGAACTATGAGGACAAAAAAAAATTAAATAATCGATCATTAATCGTAAACAAATTAAAATGTTCAATTAACAGAGATTAAAATTTTAGGCCAAATCGCCTAATATGTGGAACCTTGCATTTTTTACAGTGTAAAACACAATAATTGTGCATTTATTTGTTCCATTCTAATTAATTAGAAATGAAAGAACAAAATGTTTACAGATTAAAGACTACATAAATTTATTTTAAACCAAAATCTTTATAAATAATGTACAGTATATTATAAATGTGTCTTATGTTGCATGAGTATATTTGTTGAACTAGCCAAAAATGCATTATATTAGTAAAAAAAAAAAAAAAAAAAATTTTTATTAGAATAATAAGTAAATAAGCATGTTCTATGAAGATGTTTGGTCATTTCCTCACTGTAAATATATCAAAACATTTTTTTTATTAGTAATGTGCATTAAGAAATGTAAAGGTGATATTTCTTATAAGAATTTTGTATGTGTGTGTGTGTGTGTGTGTGTGTATGCATATATATATAAAATATATATATATAAAACAAACCATACGTTAAAACATCAATGAAAAGCTTATTTTTTCAGCTTTCAGGTGATGAATAAATCTTAATTTCCCCCTTTATAAAATTCCTTATGGCTAGTTTTGTGTTCCTGGGACACATACGTATTTTTTTCCATTAATTGGTAAGATGTTTTTTTTTGTGTCATAATTATATTTTTAATTATTGATTTTAAACATTTTTTAATAGCAGTTATTAATAATAATAAAGATAATTTTGTTTAGTAATAGAAGAAATAATATAAAGTACATAAATAATGTTCTTTTTAAAAGTATGATAATTAAAAAACAAACAAACACACATATTTACCTTGATCACTCTTATTCCAGACCGTGTCTAACCTGTGAAATAAAAATTGAGTATTTAAACCATTATTCATAATCAAAAGCAGCTTGCATTTGTCTCAGCACTGATAATATACCTCTGCACATTCACTGAGTCCTCCTCAAGTGTGTTTGAACGACTGGAAATCTTATTTTTTGCTCCCCTCCTTCAAGATGAATTGGATAAAGACATGCTAATGTAAGATATTCATTCAAAAAATGGATATCTTCTGCACTCTCGCTAATAAAGTGCAATGTAGATTTATGAACATGGTAGCCATTCAGCATCAGTGACTATATAGTAATATAGGCAATGACTATACAGTAAAATAGTCACTGTAGTTATGTAAAAGCTGATGACTGGCCTTAAATAACCACATGAAATCACAGCATGGATAACTTTGTAAGCTTATTAATGATGTTTGCTATACAAAGTACATGGCTTAATATGATACATATAATACTCACTTAATATAATACTCACTATTCAAACTTTGTACATGAAGGTCTGAATTAAAGCACAAACCCCTCAGTTTGAGTTTACCTGTACAGGCCTGATTTTGTGGGACTTCCTGGATCACTTTGCACATGAGAGTCACTTTCTGGACTCAAGCTTTCCAGTTGGCTTTCAGCATGTGTTTCATGAACCCTGCGAGAGCATGATGGAGTTATGAAAGCTTTTTTTATCCGCAAAATAAATAAATGAATGATTTGCATTTGTAAAAAGCGAGTGACTACCTTAAAAGCGTGATTTAAAACAAATTTTATGTTAAAAAGTTGACTTTTCTTAAGAAAGTGAGTAAAACATTGTAAATTTGAATTGTCTTAACTTAATTTTTATAATTATGCAAATAGTTTGTTTACTCATTGATTTTTATGGCAAATCACTTTAAAGCAACAGGTTTATTCCCTTTACGTAAACAAATAGTTTTTTTTTTTGTTGTTTTTTTTCCAGCGTGCACTTTTTGATAGTATATATGAACTGAAAATGAATAAATAGTAGAAAAGGTCAGTATTTTGAAAATAAAAAGCCTATACAATTTTGAGAAATAGTATCAAATTTGAGAAAACAAGTTAAAATGCATGGTTTTAGATAGGGCTAAACAATGTATAGTTTGAGGATCTATATCTCAATGTGTGTATCTGCAGTAGTCACCCCACAGGATTAGATAATATAAAGATATTATTCTATTTTTTTTTATTATTTATACAATTATGACAGTTTGTTTGTTTTACATTTCGTTGTTCAATTTCTATTCTTTAATACTGTTAAACCCCATAAAACAAAAAAACACCCTTCATTTATTTATTTTTGCTTGAAGTTTATTATAATTTATGCAGGTCCACTGCACAAAAAAAAAAGACTTGATCACTTCAGTCGATCTAAATTAATGAAATCTTTCCAAATAGAGCCAATCAAATCATCTGGTGAAATTATTGTGATATCGCAATATATATTGCAGTAAAGCGAAATCTCACATATTTCCAATATCGTGCTGCGCTAGTTTTACAATATAAAAATCTAACTTGGCTCTGACTTTTTTGAGTTTATATTAAACATGTTGAGGTCAGAGTTCTAAATAAAGTCAAAACTGTGAAATGTACAATTGAAGACAGAATTATTAGCCCCCCTTTTATTTTTTTTTATTTTTTTAATATTTCCCAAATGATGTTTAACAGAGTAAGGAAATTTTCATGGTATGTCTGATAATATTTTTCTTCTGGAGAAAGTCTTATTTGTTTTATTTTGGCTAGAATAAAAGCAAGTTTGAATTTTTTTTTTAATGAATCATTTAAAGGTCAAAATTATTAGCCCCTTTAGGTAAAATTTTTTTTTGATAGTTTACAGAACAAACCATCATTATACAATAACTTGCCCAATTACTCTAACCTGCCTAGTTCTGACCTAATTAACCTAGTTAAGCCTTTAAACGTCACTTTAAGCTGTATAGAAGTGTGTTGAAAAATATCTAGTAAAATATTATTTACTGTCATCATGGCAAAGATAAAATAACTCAGTTATTATAAATGAGTTATTAAAACTATTATGTTTAGAAATGTGTTGAACAAATCTTCTCTCATCTAAACAGAAATTGGGGGACAAATAAACAGGGGGACTAATAATTCTGACTTCAACTGTTAATAGAATTGTGAGATTCAGAATTCAGACTGCTTTCTCGGTTTACATTTTGCAATTCTATTTTCTTAGAGTTGTGAGTTGTTTTGCACAATTTTAAGTTTATATTGCAATTTATTGCAAGAAATAAATCTCAATTTTGACAGACATGCTTATGTAAATTATTCATTTAAAAACTGAAAAATGCATGCAATGTAGATGTATGAACATGGTAGTCATTCAGTACCACAATAATATAGTGACTATAGTTCTGTAAAAGCTGGTGACTGGCCTCAAATAAGCACACGGTAAGCTTAGTAATAATGTTTGCTATAAAAAGTACATGGCTTATTATAATGCATGTCATGTCCATGAAGGTCTTATTTAAACCACAAAGCCTTCTGTTTGAGCTTTACCTGTACACGCCTAGATTTGTTGGACTTTCTGGATCACTTTGCACATGCATGTCGATTTCTTCACTCACACTTTCCGGTTGGCTTTCAGCATGTGTTTCATTAACCCTGCGAGAGCATGATGAAGTTATGGAAATGAAGTGAAGTTATGAAAGCTTGTTTCCACAAATGAAATAAAGACAATTGCACTGTAAAAGCAATTAGTTATATATAAATAGTGAGTAAACCCATTGCCTTAAAAGCAACAAGTTGACTTCGCTTAAAAAAAAAAAATGAGTAAATCCATTGACTTAAATTTTAATGCACATAGATTGTATAATTAATCATTTTAATGCAATTGGTTTACTCACTTTTTAAGTCAACTAATCGCTTTTTACACTGTGTGATTTTGTGGCTCAGTATATAAACATATTTATTTAAACAATTAAAAAAATCATAAATCCAATAAAACAACAACTACAAAATATAAAATTTTGAGAAAGTCGCAATTCTGAGATTGTGGAAAGTTAAAAACAGTTTTGTTTTTGTATATAAAAAAATAGTCGCAATTCTGAGATTTCGGGTGGGTAAAAACATGTTGGTTTTCAAATATAAAAATTTGTCGCAATTCTGAGATTTTGAGAAATTAAAAATGTTATTTTTTGAATATAAAAAATAGTTGCAATTCTGAGATTTTGAGAATTAAATAATGTTTGGTATTCCAATATTAAAAATAGTTGCAATTCTGGATTTTGAGAATTAAAAATATGTTGGTTTTTGAATATAAAAGTGTCACAATTCTGAGATTTTAAGAATTTAATAATTTTTGGTTTTCCAATATATAAAATAGTCACAATTTTGAGAAGTTAAAAATGTTGTTTTTTGAATGTAAAAAATAGTTGCAATTCTGAGATTTTGAGAACTTAAAACATGTTGGTCTTCGAATATAAAAAAATAGTTGCAATTCTGAGATTTTGAGAATTAAATGTTTGGTTTTCCAATATTAAAAATAGTTGCAATTCTGGATTTTGAGAATTAAAAACATGTTGGTTTTCGAATACAAAAAAGCGTCACAATTCTGAGATTTTGAGAATTAAAAATGTTTTCAAATCTAAAAAATAAATAGAATTTGAGATATCAGAATTGCGAATACTCAAAATTGTGCAATATAAATAGAATTGTGATTGTGCAGAATTCTGACTTCATTCTCAGTATTAGAGCTTACATTTCGCAATTCTTTTGTCTTACAATTGTGAGTTGTTTTTCCGCATTTGCAAGTTTTTATCACAATTGTAAGAAATATATCTGTATTTTGAGAAGAAAAACACCATCTTTTTCCTCGCAAATAAATTATAACTTACAGTTGTGGCTTTTTTGCATTCAATTTTTGAGACATATTTAGAATTGTGTTAAAGTAATAAAGTAAAATCAAAATTTGTAGTAATCCTAATATATTTTTTTATCATAGCAGAACATCCTTCCATATGTAATAGACAAACAAAATAGAGGACAATGACCTGCTGACGCATTTTGATGTTGTCCACCCACGTAGGGGGGCGGGGAAACTCATTGTTTGTGAGATGCGTATAATTTACTGTAACAGAACAACTACTACAAGGAGGTCTGACAGATGGGATGTGTGTTTTTGGTGATCTGCTGCATGTCAAGCAGGGGGAGGGTGAATGTAAACACGGATAAATGAGTGTTTAATAGCAGGGGCCTTTATGAGGGGCCTGTCCTGTCCTGGATAGACTCATTTTTAGTAACGCACAGATTTTTGCACCAGACTCTGGCACAAATGCGCTGCTGTCTGTCTCTCTCTCTCTCTCTCTTTCTCTCTCTGTCTGTCTCGCCATCAGATGTGCACACAGATACACAAAAACACTTCCCCTGAGGGAACAGACTCGAGCTGAAGAGCAACTGTCATTTTTCTATTTCAGGCAGGAAGGAAAGCAATCAGTTCAGTCTAGTGTTACACACTTACTGCAAGCGTTCACTATGTATGTGTGTATTCAGGACATGCAGAGTAAGAAAACATCCTGAATTCATATCTGTTTAGTCAAACTGTGGTGCTTATTTTATATTTAAAACACTAATAAAAAAATCAATGTCTTAATATTGAATTCATATATTAAGACCTATTTATACAATTAACCAAATGCAGTATTTTGTATTTGTATTCTTTATATCTATTTATGTTTTTGATTTAATTTATACATTTTTATATTTATTTATATCAGCACACTATTATTATAGCTATATGAACAGCCTATCTGTTTACTCCAATTGAGATGCTTATTATATTTAAAATACTAATACAAGATCAATACGCAATGTCTTCATTTTTAGTTATTATAAAAATTTTGAGAAACAGTCGCAATTCTGAGATTTTGAGAAGTTAAAAACATGTTGGTTTTCTAATATAAAAAATAAACTGACCTTTTCAAGTTTATATCATGGAATTTTGAGATCTCATAATTGTGATTACTGAAAATTGTGAAATATAAATACAATTGTGAGATATAAAAGCAGAATTCTGACTTCGTTCTCAGTATTAGAGTTTACATTTCGCAATTCTTATTTTCTTACAATTGTAAGTTGTTTTTACGCATTTGCAAGTTTATATCACAATTGTAAGAAACATATCAGAATTTTAAGAAGAAAAGCGCATAATTGCAAAGTATGTTTTCTTTTTTAATTATGTTTTTAAAAATACTAATATAAAATCACCATCAAAGTCGCAATTCTGAAATTTTGAAAAGTTAAAAACATATCAATTTAAAATATAATAAATAAAAAACTTTAACATAATAATAAATAAAAAAAATAGATTTTTAAAGTTTTTATCATGTAATTTTGAGAGATCAGAATTGTGAATACTCAAAAACTGTGATATATAAATAGAATTGTGAGATATAAAAGTAAAATTCTGACTTCGTTTTTAGTATTAGAGCTTACATTTCGCTATTTTTTCTTAGAATTGTGAGCTCTTTTTAGGCATTTGCAAGTTTATTTAGCAATTGAATGAAATAAAGAATAATTTTGAGGAAAAAAAGAAATGCTTATAATTGCAAGGTGTATATATATATATATTAGTTATGTTATATTTAAAAATACTAATATAGAATCAATATGAAATGTCTTTATTTAAAATTATGTTAACTACTATTTATACAGTTAACCAGATGCAGTATTTTGTATTAATATTCTGTATTCACCTTATGCTACACGTATGAGCGGGCGCAGCCATTTGAATCTTTTTGGTTCGAGACTTCCGGTCTCATTCACTTCCAGTTATTTTTAGACGTTAAAAACAGCTTGTTCTGCTGCTTGATGTTGAAAACGGATATGTTCTTATTATATTATTCTACTTTGTCTGTATAGTCATGCAAACACTGGTTTGTGGAGCAAGTAATTTGACCGTTTTTCTGCCGTTTATTATTCCTAGTTATTTCTCCCATAGGCGACTATAATCTGAATCACGAACACGGGCACACTTCCACATTGAGGAATAAGGTCAATTATGTGTATTTATATATATATATATATATATATATATATATATATATATATATATATATATATATATATATATATATATATATATATACTTTTAATTTAATTATACATTTTGTATATTTATTTATATTAATAGGCATTTCATTTGGCATGCATAAAAATCATCATCATTCTCAATAATTTATTGACCTTATTCTCCGCAGACGAGCGGGCGCTGCCATTTGAATCTTTTTGGCACGAGACTTCCGGTCTCATTCACTTCCATTCATTTTTAGACATTAAAAACTGCTCGTTTCGCTGTTTGATGTTGCAAACTGATATTTCCTTGTTATATTATTCTACTTGGTCTGTATAGTCATGCAAACATTTGTTTGTAGAGCAAGTAGTTTGACCGTTTTTTGCCTTTTATTATTCCTTGTCATTTCTCCCATAGGCGACTGAAACGGAAGTTCTAAGACAATCGCGCAAACAGGCGCACTTCCGCATTTTAGAATAAGGTCAATAAAAAACATACTTTTAAAACAGATATTAAATAATTGAAGATATTTAAATAATTTATTATAACTACTACTATCAGAGATATTGATTTTTACCAGTTTATTGTGTTAATAATATTATTAATGTTTTCTAATATATAACAGGAATTTTCCAATTCTAGTGATCTCAGATTTTAGAAGCCACAATCTGTCTTCTTATTTCCACAATGTCCAGTTACAACAATATAATAATACGATTGTTGTTTTTTATAAGTCAATTAACATCTTTTATTCATAAGATAGAATTATTATTAAATATTATGGATTCATGCTAAACCTACAACAATTACTAGCAAAATTAACAGCAAGGGAATAATAATTAAGACATCTTCAGTTCCCTAATACAGATTTTCCTATGTGGCCAATGTCTCCACATGAGCTTGAGCTGTTCTTCAGGGGACATTTTCAGAAATCTCATGCCCACAGGCGAAGCAAATCCTGCCCACGCATTACTGTGCTAGTCTATGTGTTAAAACGATCCGCGGATATAAAAAAAGCGACATAAAACTGCACCTCGAGGCTGTTTGCAGCTTTAACAACATGAGCAGATCCAGTTTAACTGCACATTTTGTCATCCAAAGTGACTGGTTTCAATCTACCTGCAGAGGGGAGAAGGCCCTGGAGAGCAGGCAGGAAAAGCGAACTGGTCTGTGCTGTTGGAACATCCACATCCCCCAACAACCGTTTCCATCGCCCCCGGCATTCCGGGCGACGTGCCCACCGTCTCCTTGGTGACCAGCTCCGGGTCCAAGATGAAAAGCTCATCCTGGGAGATCTCCGACACATAGTTTAGATGCTCCTGCGGAGACATGCAATGCTGTAGGGTAAAAAAAAAACAGCACAGTGTGTCGCGTAATAGAGATGTAAAACGTCAAAGTACCTGACCACGATCTATTCGGTAGAAACGATCTGCAGTTGTACCTGGGAAACAAACAAACAAAGAGAAAGATTTGTTTGTGGCACTTAAAACTTGTGGAAAGGTCAAAACCGAAGAATCTCAGATACAATTTCACATTAATTATACATCATTATCACACTTTTGAAAACACTTTAGTAAACAATTCATGGTATTAACGAACACTACTAGCTTAATATACTAGTTACCTATTTATTATTAGTTACACTGTAAATTCTAGCTACCTTCAATTTTTTTGTTAAATCAAACTAACTTTTCTATTCATCTCCACTTATATCCATCCAACGGACTAAAAACGTTAAGTTAAACAATATTCTGCTTTACAAATGTGCGTTTTGTGCCAGAACGCTGTCTTTTGTTTTGGTTCTTTAAACCCACTTCGCAGTTTAGCCAGTTATATTACAGCACCTCGGGTTGCCTTGTTGGAAAAACACATTCATTCAGAAAGGCTCTCAAAGCAGGCGGCCGTGACCGAAATGCGACCTCCGGTGGACAGTAGCAGACTCCAAAATGAGACGCAGATTCAGAATTCCACATTATGTGGTTATTAATTAGCAAATTATAAAAATATTACGAGCGTAAACCTTAGGTGAGCAGGTTACATTGTAACCCAGTGTCCTAACAACACGCTACTTGACGATATTGGCAGTGTTAAGCAATTTGGCTGTTTGCACGAGACGAAACCAGACAAGTTTAAATACAGTACTCACAAAATGGAAAGATTTATAATCTAATAAATGCATATTAAACCTCTTTAACATTATCTACAAGCCGAATCACTGATATGTGTTGGTTTACACTGAGTCACAGTTTTAAAGTTCAGTTTTAAGCAGTTTATTTTCAAGATCTGAGGTGAACTATTTGCTGCTGCTTTCAGTAGTATGGCAATAAATGTGGTGTAAAATGGCATTGAAACTCATATTATTTGCATTTAACACTAGAAAGCACATGAGGTGACCATTGGCAGTTTTCTGTTGTTCAGCTTCAAGAAATAGAAGCCGTTTCTACTATATCAATTTGAGATGTTGGTTAGAACAAAAACTCATTTTAATATTGAGAATATTCCTTCTATCGCGTGCCGTTGCTTTTATATAGAACACGATTTAATTCAGCCTTTAGGCTCATTCATCAGACTTGCTCCTGTTGATCCTCAATCTGGCAACCTATGCGTGTGTTTGATTTGATTTAGGAATGCAATACCTATTTCAACCACTGGGTGTCAAACTTACATACTGCATCTTTAAAACATTTAGTTGCAACCTGATTAACCTATTATATTAAGGTGACAAAAAAATTTGTTGCCTTGATATTTTGTCATTGCATTTTTGACAGTGTAGTAAGTTTGTTTAGGTTTTGGGTAGGCTTAGGGATGCAGAACAAGATCTGCATTTATGACTACTAATGAACAGTTCATATAGGCTGGTAATAATAAGCCAGTAGTTAATAACATGAATTGTGACCTATACTAAAGTGTTACCGAAACACAAATTCTGACTTTGATTTTGTTTCTTAAAGGCGTAAAATGTTTTACTTACAGTCCAGGAAGCACCATTTTGGTGAAAGCTTTGGCATGTGCAGTGTGTCCGTATTCATCCCATCCCCCTCCTAGAGGCAGAGAGAGAGAGAGAGAGAGAGAGCAAAAAATACACTGAGAAAGTGCAAGTGAAAAATGGCTCCTGTCCAAAACGGCCTCACTGTGTGAGTTCAATTAGTCACAATGTGTTTTTTCTGACTGTAATTGAACGGGAAGTCAACGTGCAATGGGACTCACATGCACACGATCACATGTTTGGCTTGAATGGAGGTAATTATGGTGGAAAGTGACTCTTAAAGGTATTACACATCATTTATGCTCTTGAGATGTGTCAGCGTCGCCACAGGACACAGATTTCAAGCTAAACTAATATATATATATATATATATATATATATATATATATATATATATATATATATATATATATATATATATATATATATATATATATATATATATATATATATATATATATAATTGTTTTCTTTCCAAGGAGTTGCATTAATGTAAAAGTTATGTAAAAGTCACCACAGTATTGTCAAAATTGTATAAGAGAATGTTATTCCCTAGCATTTGTTTAGATTGTGGAAAAGGGCAGTTAAGTGGCAAATGGGCAGACTTAAAAGTTGAAAAAGAAGTAATTTTTACTGATGATTACCTTTTTATGCATAGGAAAATGCACAGTCAGTCATTTACAAAAAGAACAGGAACATCTGTTAAAGGGTTAGTTCACCCAAAAATGAACATTCTGTTATTAATTTCTCACTCTTGTGTGCAATACAGTAGCCTAACGCCTTCGTTCATCTTCAGAACACAAATTAAGATATTTAAAAATTCACACTTAGATAATGCTCGACTATAATAGCAGGTTTGGCATGCTGTCCCGAAGAGAACCCTGAGTTTGGAGATTTATGAGCCCATTTTTCTGCTAGTTCAATGGGCATTAGGAGGGGGAATACGAGATCAGGGATTTCTCGAGAGCCCGCCAGTTAGTATTTTTACCTATACTTTGGTTAATAAGGTGGTTCTATAAGAATCGATTCAGTATGTATGCGTTAAGTGCTTGTAATTGTTACTACAATTCGCTTATGTCACATGTTTTTAGACTGAGGGAGGAAACAGGAGTACCTGGGGAATCCCACGCAAACAAGGGGGGAACATGCAAACTCCCCGCAGAGAGTGCCAACTGGCTCAATTAGAACTTAAACAATTGGCCCTCCCGCTTTTTTGAGAATTGAGGAGGAGGGAGAAGGGAAGGATAGAGGTTTTTTTTTTTCCAAAACGAATATAGGGAATGACGTTTAGGCAGAACATTTATTGCAATTTTTTAATGATTCGATAAGCTAGCAAATGATTAGAAAAGGACCAACTGTAGTTGATCATATCACGTTCTCCTCTTGAAATTAGTTTGTGAAATTTTACTTAAATGAAATCTGAGAGCTCTCTCATTCTCCACACTGCAAAAAAATACTTTTCCTACTTAGATTTTATTCTAGTCTAAATATCTAAAAAAATAAATAAATAAATCAAGAAACATTTTCTAAACTAAAAATTTCTTTGGTTTAAAAAAAAGGTCAAAATTAAGTGTTTTTGCTTAAAAACAAGCAAAATAATTGTATGTTTAAATCAAAGATGCTCAAAGTAGGACCAGCGGGACAAAGTTGGCCCATGGTAATCTTTGATTTGGCCCACCATCCCATCTAAGAAGAGTGAGATGCATAGAGCATTGGGGCAAATGCCTTCAAAAGAGATTGTCATTTCTAATTTGATTAAAAAAAAAAAAAAAGAAATGTATTGGTGAGCTACAAAAAGCAAACTGAAATAAAATGTTTCAATTAAATGTTGTAAATGAATCAGATTTTTTAAAAAGTACAGTAAATAATGTGACTTGATGGATAAGGGGACTAGAAAACATCAGTGAGCAAATCAAGGGCAGAAACTAGTATGACTCTAATCTGTTATAAATGAGAATATTTTAGTTTTCGCTGTAACAAGTTCATTATGAAATATAAAAAATGATGATGTATTACATTATATAAAGCAATGTTTTTAAAATATAATTAAATACATTAGAAAATTACCCATAACAACTATATTTAGCTTTGTTCCAATAGCCTCAATCAAGTTTGGCTCTTCATAAAAAATGTTTGGGTACCCCTGGTCTAAATGAAAAAAAAAAAAAAACCCACAAAATTATTTTGCTTATCCCACTTGCAAAATATTTAGCTTGTTTTAAAGAAAAGCTCGCTTAATTTTGGCTTATTATTTCTGAAAACAAGACAGTATTTTTTTCTTGTCAGCAAAATGCTTCTTAATTTAAAGATTTTTTAAAATTTGGACTATAAACAAGACAAAAACCCTTAAGAAAAGCGTTTTTCACATGTTGAAAAATCCATGTAACGCTGTCGCCTCTGGCTTGCATGGTTCACGATCAGTAGAGCTACGCATCGATGAATTTGCTCTTCAGTGTTTGGACTCTCAGTAATGACTTCAAACCACACTGAACTGAGCTAAACTGAACTGAACTTAAACACCAAAAACTGAACTACACTGTTCCAGCTACTATGACCATTTATGTGAAGCTGCTTTGACACAATCTACATTGTAAAAGCGCTATACAAATAAAGCTGAATTGAATTGAATTGGAAAACTTCACTGGCTAAGTTGGACTTCTGTAATCATACGAAGCTCCAAGAACACTTTTGTAGGCAAAAAACAAACAAACCTTTGTATAGAAATCTTTTCTCCTGCATGAGGTTAGGCTGTGCGGTTACTTTTAATACAGTCAAACTTGAGAGTTGTGTGTTGCTCTGTTAACTCAAATGTCAATACATTGTATTACCTGTAGTAAATGCGCACTCTGACCTAATGTGGGAGAAAAGGCGACGATACAGGTGGATTATCTCTGGGGGCTCCGGTTTCCCC
The DNA here is from genome assembly GCF_052040795.2 of Danio rerio. Lineage (NCBI taxonomy): Eukaryota > Metazoa > Chordata > Actinopteri > Cypriniformes > Danionidae > Danio > Danio rerio. The sequence continues at coordinate 8,824,270 of NC_141045.1, read as the reverse complement.
CAGAGACCAAAGACATGCGATAAAAGTAAATTAAATAAACTAAATTAGCTGTAGTGTATGTGTGTGTGAATGCATGAGTGGATGGGTGTAAAACATATGCCGGAATAATTGGGGGTTCATTCCACTGTGGCGGAATATTTTATACATAGAATATTTTGCCAATGTTTGTCAACATCTTGCTGTCTATAGAGGCTTAGAGAGCTCCTGGATATCATCTAACAACGATCTCAGGATATTACAACATATTAGTGACTAATTAATAACAGACTTTACTTTTTAGCTGGACTAGCCCTTTAACAAAGTCAGTTTTTGATTCATGTTGACTTTGAGCCACGTTTTGATAGTTCAGATCCTCCTCTTAACCTTCACAAATGAGGAAGGAGGTTGCTGCCAATTCTCACTGCTGGCGCATTTCTCGCAAGCATTCAACAAGCTGAAAAGCACCTCATGCAACCTCTCGATATGCTGCCGACACGTCTCCAAATCACTGTTCCCAGGAACTGTAATTATCCCCATGGGAATCGCTGAAAGGAAAACAGAACACACATGTTAGGACTGGTCTGTAGTATTTCAAAAGCAAGAGTACATCAGTGTATAAGAGCGAAGATGTGAAGAAGAAATACTCACCGGCCTCTTTGAGCTGCTCCTTATCATAATGGAGAGCTTCATAATCATGCATACTGATACGGTTCACTTGGATCTGCACTGTCTCTGCGATGGGCTGCTGACTACATTAATAAAGAGAAAGAAAATGTATGTAAGGGCTGCATTTTAAAGTAGATCAGGCGTCACCTTACATGGTCTAAGAGGACCGGTGTCTTGCAGTGAAATAATATACCAAGGCTGTATCCAAAATCATCACCCCTTTAATGCACTTAGAGAGTATCTTAGAGAGCATCCATTTGTGTCGTGGTGACAGAAACCATTGTGGACATTCTAAAGTGCACTCAATCAGTCCCACAATGCACCACAATCAATCAGAAGTGCACTCCCACAATGCACCACTATTACAGATGTACAACCAATGTACACTCAACACCTCGAGAATATCCATAATGCACTGTGGAAGTTTTCGGAATTTCTGCTTCTGACCACAAGATGGCAGTACATCGGAATCTTATTGCTGTAAGTTTCTAAGTAAATTATTATTTAATTGTTAAAATAACTTGTGTATTACATGCTAGAAATTAAAATGCTTTTCATTACTAATCGACAGCTCGCTTTATGTTAAATAACTTGTTATAAACAATAAATCTGTGCACTTCAATATTTTGTAAAAATTAATTTGTCTTCATATTCGTTAAATCAAATACCATAACCTTCCCTTTCCCTCCAAACGACTTTGTCACATGTAATGTCTTTAAGGCGGGGCTATGAGTCCTGATAGCAAAGCTATCAATACTTTAGGGCGAGACTATCAGTACATTAGGGTGGGGCTATCAGTACTTTAGGGCAGGGCTATCAGTACTTAAAGGTGGGGCTATCAATACTTTAGAGCAGGGCTATGAGTGCTTTGGGGCTGGGTTATCAGTACATTACGCTGGGGCTATCAGTACTTTAGGGCGGGGCAATGAATCCTTTGGGGGGGCTATCAGTACATTAGAACAGAGCTATCAATACACTAGGCTGGGGCTGTCAGTACTTTAGGGCGGGGCTATCGGTACTTTAAGGCAGGGCTATAAGTCCTTTGGAGCGGGACTATCGGTACATTAAAGCGGAGCTATCAGTACTTTAGGGCGGGGCTATCTGTACTTTAGGGAGGGCTACCAGTACATTAGGGCGGAGCTATTAGTACATTAGGTTGGGGCTATCACTTCTTAATGGTGTGGCTATCAGTACTTTAGGGCAGGGCTTTGAGTACTTTGGGGCGGGGCTATCAGTACTTTAGGGCAGGGCTATCAGTACATTAGAGCAGAGCTATCAGTACCTAAGGGTAGGGCTTTGAGTACTTTGGGGCGGGGCTATCAGTACTTTAGGGCAAGGCTATCAGTACATTAGAGCAGAGCTATCAGTACCTAAGGGTAGGGCTTTGAGTACTTTGGGGTGGGGTTTTCAGTACTTTAGGGCAAGGCTATTTGTACATTAGGGTGGGGCTATCAGTACTTTAGGGCAAGGCTATAAGTACATTAGGGTGGGGCTATCAGTACTTTAGGGCAAGGCTATAAGTACATTAGGGTGGGGCTATCAGTACTTTAGGGCATGGCTTTGAGTACTTTAGAACAGAGCTATCAGTACTTAAAGGTGGGGCTATCAGTACTTTAGGGCAAGGCTATCAGTACATTAGGGGTGGGGCTATCAGTACTTTGGGCCAGGGCTATCAGTACATTAGAGCGAAGCTATCAGTACTTTAGAGCAAGGGTATCAGTACATTAGGGTGGGCTATCAGTACTTTAGGGCGGGGGTTTCAGTACTTAAGGGTGGAGCTTTCAGTACTTTATGGCAGGGCTTGTAGTACTTTAGAGCAGGGCTACAGTACATTAGGGCAGGGCTATCAGTGTGAGTAAAAATGTTTCCTTGCTTTCATGCTTGCTTTCATGGGAGGCAGTGGTTTGTACAAAGAGGACCATAATCCTCCACAACTGAGTGCAAACTGTCATTCAAATCTTCCTCCATTTTGTTAGCTACACCCATCTTCCAACGGTTCCCAAAGGACAAAATCATGCACCGCCCTGCTATTTTTTTCTCATTTAAAGTGGATGTACATTACGATAGAGGAAAAAAGGACAATTTTAACTTCAGTTTCATCCTTAATTTAATTTTATTATATCAGTAATAAACTAATATAATTATATTAATAAACAATATAATTATATTATTATAGGGAGTAGTGAATGATGGTTTAGGGGGGTGATTTAGGATACAGCCTTGCTAAGACTTTGATCAGCTTCTTCAGGTGTGTTTGCTTAAGATTGGAGCTCAAATCTTCAAGAAACCGGCTCTTTGAGACTGAGCTTGGTGACCTCAGAAATCAACAGAATAATAGAAAGACAACAATAGAATGGCAGATAGATAATAGACACAAGTGAGTGGGGATAGAGCACTGACTCATACAGTTGTGGTAGAGAGATCCTCCTCTTGGTTTTCTGCAGCATGTTGGCTTGGTTCCTTCGAGTGATGTGTATGACGGATGGAGCCAGTCTACAGGGTTCCCCATCCACCTGTACAGGAATGGGCTTAAAAGTAGTCAGGGTCACCTCCTTACACTGATGAAGCCTCTCGCCATGTCCTCCAACCTGAAGAGTTGCCTACAAAAAGATGCCAGCAACATTTGGACAGATTTAGCAACATACAGTTGACGTCAAAATTATTTGGATACTATAATAATTCTGGATAATAATTCAGGAGGGCTAATAATTCTGATATAGCCAATCCAATAGAGCTGCAGTCAAAACTCACCATAGAGGTCATGGTGAAGCCGATGACCTCAATAAGCCCGTCGTCGTGTTTCTGTGGCCCGAAGTCATTGTTCTCACTTGGGTTCCCCCATGGCATGGTACCAGCGCAATATCTACAGGACATGAAGCCCAGCTCAGTCAGGATAATCTCATTTTAATGAACTCTAGAGTAGTTTGTCATGTCTAGATTTGATCTGATCCTGGAATAAACATCATTTGGAGCAGGGAATCTCTTTTAGTTATGAGGTTTTCTGTCATGGTTTGACGAAATAAGATTTGACGTCAGTGTGATAAAATTCAGGGTCAATAAAGCAAATAAAATGCTTTTCTTACTTGTTTCTAGTCTAGTATATCTAAACATTCTTAAACCAAGAAGCATTTTCTAACTAATATTTTGTGTTTAGAAATATTATGTCAAAATTAAGTGGGTTTTTCTTTAAAACCTGCAAATAACTGGCAAGTGAAATAATCTTATTCCAAACCCAATACAATATTATTTTACTTTGTCCATTGGCAGATTCATTTGATTGGTCTTTATTGATTTTAGGAACTTTTAACATGTACCAAAGGAATCAAACCAAACATGCAAAATATATATTCATTCATTAACTTTCCTTCGGTTTAGGCCCTTATTTATCAGGGGTCACCACAGTGGAATGAACTGCCAACTATTCTGGCATATGTTTGAGCGGGGCTTAATTTGTGCTGGAACCTCTGAAATCTGATCCGGCACCTAACTTTACCGATCCCCCTCTTCAAAAGCACCCGCCCCCTGCCCGCTTTCTTCCGCGACTCCCCAACCCTCTTTACTTTCTTATGTGACAACCCCCCCCCATACCCCTCTTCATTTATGTCTGCGACACCCCCAGCCCAGCCCACATCTTCACTTTGGACTGCGACACCCTCACCACACTTCACTTTTGTCAGCTACACCTTTCCCTCTTCTGGTATCATGCTTCTGGACCTTGCAATTTACAAAGTAAATAAGTGTTTTACACAGATGATGCCCTTCCAGCTGCAACCCAGCACTGGGACACACTTATTCACTCACACACACACACTTAAACACATGCCAATTTAGTTCATGCAATTTACCTATACCGCATGTCTGGACTGTGGGGGAAACCAGAGCACCTGAAGGAAACCCACACCAACACGGGGAGAACATCCAAACTCCACTCAGAAATGCCAACTGGCCTGTGAGGCGACAGTGCTAATCACTGAGCCACTGTGCCCCAAATATATAAATAAAGGCACGTGCATGCACATACAATATAAAGGTATCAAATGAGCATTTTATCAATAGCAGGTGGTGATACAAGATACAAGTTATACAGACAAAAGATTTGCATCAGCTTTCTTCCGAAATCCGACTTAGGGCTTCCATATTTTAAAAAACTTTTTACATTTTCTCTTAACTATATATGTTTATGAACAATTAGACAATTCTTGCAGGCGTTATTTTTTAATGAGGCTGCGTAAAACATGCTGGAATAGTTGCTGGTTCATTCCGCTGTGGTGACCTTTGATAAATTGGAGACTAAGCCAAAGGAAAATGAATGAATAGTAATTTCTTATCTGAGCAAGTAAAAGTGCTTTTAAAAGGAAAAAAAATATTTAGTATACTGTTTTAATACCATGGATAAAAAGTTTACAACTTTCTCTTAACAAGGTCAACCAAACCTTTGATCAAAGGACACTTCCATAAACAATGATATTGAGTTTATATCTCTTTATTACATTTTATGCATTGATCAGGAAATAGAAAAACAAACTTAATTTTGACATTTTTGAAAAAAACAAACAAACAATATTTTGGAATTTTTTTCAATTTAGAATTGTTGTTCCCCAATTTTTGTTAAACGGCAAGATTTTTTCAACACATTTCTAAAAATAATAGTTTTAATAACTCATCTCTAATAACTGATTTATTTTATCTTTGCCATGATGACAGTAAATAATATTTTAAATAATATTTTACCAGATATTTTGCAAGACACTTCTATACAGCTTAAAATGACATTTAAAGGCTTAACTAGGTTAATTAGGTAGGTTTGGGTAATTAGGCAAGTCCTAGTATAAGTGGTTTGTTCAGAATACAATCGAAAAAAATATATTGCTTAAGAGGGATAATAATATTGACCTTAAAATGGTTTGAAAAAAAAAACTTATTTTTGACTTATTTTTGAAAACAAAGCAATATTTTTGACTCTTGATTCAAGAATTTTTAGCTATTTGGACATTTTTTTTTGTGTAGAGTAAATATTCTTCTCTTTTTTTGGCCAATAAAACAGGAACCATATCAAAGAGCACAGGAATAAATAGAAGGATGTTTGTGTGTTCCTTGTGTAGTTACATAACACATTCTGTTTCAGGTCAGTTTACCTGGGGATGTTGAGGAACAGCAGGCACAGCACTTTCATATCTTGAATTTTACTGGTGAGGTCAGTACCGTCACACTGAACAGGAAACAACAAACAATTTCAAATATACATACACATACTATTTTTAAAATACTAGCAGTCAGCATTAGGGCTGCACAATATATCGTTTCTGCATCGATATTGTAATGTGCACATCGGCAATAGTCACATCGCAGGATCTGCGATGTCGAATCAGGATTATAGTTGGTCACACTTTTTGATGGTCCGGTTGTTGAATTTAAGTTACATTGCATCTACTTGCCAACTAATTCTCATTAGATTATAAGTAGACTGTTAGGTTGGGGTTAGGGTTAAGGTTAATGTAAGTTGACATGTACTTCCAAAGTTTCTTATAGTCAGTTAAATATCTGTTGAAGGATTGGTATCAATAGATATTAAGCAGACAGTCTACTAATACTCAAATGGACCATTAATATAAAGGTGTTACTTTATAGTTGAGCAGGACTTTAAAACACACCTGATTGTGATTCATTAATCATTAAAAATGTGTTAACACGCTTTATTATCATTGTAAACATGTTAAGTGCAATGAGGACTCATTTTGGAAAGTAGAATTAAAGAAATAGAAGACAACTAAAATGAAAGCACAAACATTCAGAACAAATAAGTAGGCCTAAATAAATAAATAAAGCAGTCTTTTAGCCTAAATATAGAGAAATGTTCAATGTTTGCTATTTTGATAGACAGTCATTAAATAAGCTTTTTCATTTATGTTTTTATTTACATTTTCGTTGTTGATTTATATTTTACTATCTCATTTTATGTCTCAATTATTGTACATAATAATAAACAAATAATGAAAAATGAATGAATAATGAAAATAGGCCTAAATGATAATTTATTTAAAGACATTGTAGCGAAACACTGAGAAATGGCCCGGCGCATGGTCTAAAGCAGGGGTTTTCAAAGTGTGAGGCGCGCCTCCCCTGGGGGGCGCGGGAGCATGTCAGGGGAGGCGTGGGAAGAAATATAATATAATAAAAATAAAATTATTAAGTTTAATTATTATATGTATTTTTATTATATTTAAACGTTTTAATTAAACAAAGCAAAAAAAAATAATACGTCAAATATAAGAAAACCTTCTTTACCCAGAAGGCCATAGCTGTGAATTCGCTTCTGTTTGGCAAGCCCGCCAATACAGGTATATGCCTGCTAATACAATGGGTCGGTTTCTGAGACCCCCCGATTCAAAGCTGTAATGAAGTTAACAGCCCTTTTGCCGCCGGGAAGAAGGAGGCGGAGAACCGACGCAGTTTTAAAATGATGTATTAATAACAGTGACGGCAGCTCCTCACGGAGGCTGCCGTCTAAACCAAAACAAACGGACGAGCTCCTCACGGAGACTGCCGTCAAACTGAAAGCAAAAGTAAAATATGTCCGGGCCCGGTCCTCTCTCGGCTTCCTCTGCCCTCGTTCCTTCTTTTATGATCCAGAGCTCCTTCCGTGGGATCCGAGGCAGGTGCGCACCGCAGGTGTATCCACTTACGCGGTGGCCTCACTCCGTTCCAACGGCTCTCGGCCACGCTCCCTCGCCACAAAAGCCTTCAAGTTCAGGGCTTGAACCCAAAAGACGACGATATGATGATCAGTATTTGAGTTTAGGATTTACGTGGACAGGACCAACTGATGATCCACGACCTTTATGTGTGGTTTGTCAAAATATTTTGGCTAATGACAGCATGAGACCCACTAAACTTCGACTGTTTTAACTGGGATGGACAGTTCTTGGATCTGTTTTATTCATATTGAACCATCATCCTAGTTTTAAAAACGTTATATTAAAATACTTGTTATTACTCTAAATAATTGCACTTTCATGCAAATGATGATAAAAGTGAGTTAACAGTCTGACATCTGTCTGTGTCTTTATATATATATATATATATATATATATATATATATATATATATATATATATATATATATATATATATATATATATATATATATATATTAGGGATGTAGCGGTATTGTAAATACCGTCATACCGCAATAATAATTTTTTTCGATATTACCGTAGTCGCATGACTCGGTAAAACTATAAGTCTTCCGAGAAATTTTGCTCAGGCGAATGAAGCGAATGGGAGGTACCGGAAACTACAATTCCCATCAGCCCAGGCTTGGCCATAATCCCTTGCGGTCTGTTGTCGCTACAGATCCAGTAATGCGGAAATGGAGTGTGCTGCTAGAAGCGGGGATGAAAAAGAGCTGGGTGTTGTCGCCGCGCGCGTACTGAATAGTGGTGTTGTCGCGCGAGTTCTTATCAGCTGTGTTGTCGCGCGAGTTCTTATCAGCTATGTTGTCGCGCGCGTACTGTAAAGCGGGGACGGAGGGTATGTCGCGTCGCGGGGGCACTTTTGATCATTTTGGAAGGGAACTTTCTATTCAAGACTAAAAAGGGCATGTGCACTGCACAGGTTGAGCCCTGTGTGTGCACGTGCCTGCAAGTTGGGGAATAGGACTAATAATCAGTCATGGGGACTGCAGAAACACAGCACACTGTTCAGATTGATGCAGACATGAGACCTCTATCTCACTCATGGTTTGTCCTCTCAAGTGGGGGAAAGACAATGCACAACGTTACCCACTGCTGTCAACCTGGGCCAAGTCATATCTCTCTGTCCCAGAAACCTCAGTCCCAAATGAGAGGGGGTTTTTCTGTTGCAGGGGACATTGTAAATAACCAGAGATACCAGCTTTTACCAGATTATATTTATATGATAATTTTCCTTTAAAGCCATCTCTATCTAAGTGAGTGAGTGATTAAATGTTGAATGTGATGAGTTTTCAACAATACTAAATTGAAACTTTATTTTTTTACATGGTTTAATATTTTTTTGTTATTAAAATTGAAGTTCCTGTTTCAAAGCTTACAGATAGATGACTAATTTGTATGTCATTGACACTTTTGGCACTTTTTTGGAGTATTTTCATAAGTTTTATTTTTCCTGTAAATGATTCAATAAATACCGTACCGTGACATTCATACCGAGGTATTACCGTACCGTGAAATTCTGATACCGTTACATCCCTAATATATATATATATATGTGTGTGTGTGTGTGTGTGTGTGTGTGTGTGTGCGTGCGTGCGTGCGTGCGTGCGCGCGTGCGTTCGTGCGTGCATGCGTGTTTGGGAGGAGGGGGGGCGCCAATGGATAAGTTGTGTCAAAAGGGAGGCCCACTGTCTTAGACTTTGAAAAATCCTGGTCTAAAGAGCTTAAGTTGAATGCTGCTTTATCAATAGCATAAAAATAAACTGACCTACCTCAAGCAGATCACAAAAAGTTTAATAAAAATAATTTTGCCGCAGGACATAAATTAAGTTCTGCAAGTTTATTTTTAATATTTAGGTTCAGTTCAGTTTTTTTTTTTTCGAAACGTCAGTGTTCTCAAACTATGAATATACACTGCAATAGATGCTTTACT
>NC_141045.1:8807500-8810000 GCF_052040795.2 Danio rerio | reverse complement strand
CAAACTAATTGAGTCCTTCAGGCTTGTTTGAAACCTACAGGTAAGTGTGTTTGAGCAGGGTTGAAACCAGACTGTGCAGGGCTGCGGCTCTCCAGAAATTGAGAGTTTGACATCCATGACAGGGGATGCTAGAGACATCCATGATTGGGCCCCTTGTCTCAAACTGCTAAAATGTGTACTAAGAGTCATTTTGTTAAACTGCAGAGTTGAATTATCAACATCAAAAGTGGACAGAGCAGAGATAAAACTCCCATAATGCAATTCACAACCATTAATAAAAAGAAAACACTAGTGCAGTGGTTCTCAGACATTTTTCATCAAGTACCACCTCAGAAAAAAGTTGTCTTTGCAAGTACCATCATAATGACCAGTATTGAAAAACAGTAGCGTATTAGGTCCAGTAAAGCAGCAAAAACTCTGTACAGTTAAAAAACAAGGCATATTCCTATTATTAAGAACGGTTAAATTAAAATGTGCTTTTAAAAGTTAAAAATGGTAGGTTACTGTTCTTTAAAAGTAAAAAAACGAAAAAAAATAAAAAAAACTCCTGGTTTATCAGCACCTGGAAATGTTGCCTGGACCTCATAAATATAGGCTTTATGTCATCATATTCATATATAAATAATTTTTGATAATTTATTTAAATATATGTAGCATGTACATATGACATATTTGATTCATCCGTGTACCACTAGAAGGAAGCATAGTGGTACACGTACCACAGTTTGAGAACCACTGCACTAGTGAATCACAAAATACAGAACCTATTAATTAACAAATATTTTTTACATTGTGTAAAGCTTTTTCAATAGGCTACTTAAAAAAAAGAAAAAGTGCAAACTCCTCTAAATACATTAATGAGAACTTTGCAACCTAGAGCATTAGTGTTCTCATACCCCGCCCCAGTTGAGGGTCCTGGCCAGGTCATTTCCTGTCCCAAGGGGAAGAACGGCCACAGCAGGTTGAGGGTTCAACTGAAGCTCATCCAGCACTGACAGAATCCAGCCAACCTGTCATAAAACCAGCATAAAGCGAACACATATCACATATTATAGTATGTAAAAATATCAATATATTAGCAGTTTTCCTTTTTAACATCAAAAAGTTTAAAAAAAAAGGACTTTTAATAACATTTGTAATAGTTTAAAGCAGGGGTCACCAACCCTGTTCCTGGAGAGCTACCTTCTTGCAGAATTCAGTCCCGACCCTGATCAAACACACCTGAACCAATTAATAGTACCTAAAGCTGCACTTGATAATTACAAACAGGTGTGTTTGGTCAGGGTTGCAACTGAAATGCGCAGGAAGGTAGCTCTCCAGGAACAGAGTTGGTGACCCCTGGTTTAAAGTGATATATTGTCAAGGTTGGTGTTGTATTTTACAGTACAAGGACCTTGTAATAAACTGCCTGTACATTTTCTGTTATTTTAAAGACTTGTTTCTCTATATATTATTTCTTATACATTATATTATTTCAAACTATTAAAATGTCAGTAAAAGTCCCTTTGGTAAACTGTCAACATCAAAAATAGCCAATAGAGCTGAGATTAACATCTCATAATGCAATTCACAACCGTAAATAACCAGGAAACACAAAATACAGAAAATTTTAATGAACAGACTACAATATTTTACATCATAGAGTCAACATTTTGCAGAAATGTAAAAAATCTGCTTTTATAACAGCGCAGATGTCTGACTAACCGTTCCATCGCCACCACAAACAAGGATGCGCAGGTTGGGCACTTTGCTGTACATTTCTAACCTTAAAAGAGGAAGAGAAACCGTAAGAGAAGCATGTTGATGAATAAAAGTAAGATCTATCTGCTTTCTCTCTCACCCCTCTCTCGGACCTCCCTGAGTCAGGTCGAACACTTGCCGGGGGTTCAGGTACCACATGAAAGTGCGGATGATTTTCGTTCCCTAGAAGGGAATAGGAGGTGCTTTTATGAGGCTGAAAAATATTTCAGTATACAGTCAGAATTATTAGCCCTGCTGTATATTTTTCCGTTTAATGAAATGAAGATTTTTTTCAACACATTTCTAAACAGAATAGTTTTAATAACTCATCTCTAATAACTGTTTCCTTTTATCTTTGCCATGATGACAGCAAATAATATTTTACTATATATTTTTATTCAGCTTAAAGTCACATTTAAAGGCTTAACTAGGTTAATTTGAGGTAATTAGGCAAGTCATTGTATAATGATGGACTATCGAAAAAAAATATTGCCTAAGGGAGCTAATAATTCATTCATTCATTTTTCTTGTCGGCTTAGACCCTTTATTAATCCTGGGTCGCCACAGCGGAATGAACCGCCAACTTATCTAGCAAGTTTTTACGCAGCGGATGCCCTTCCAGCCGCAACCTATCTCTGAGAAACATCCACACACACATTCACACACACACACTCATACACTACGGACAATTTCAAGAGTTCACACTTAGCTGATGATTGATTATAAGCAAGTTTGGCATGCTGTCCCGGGAGAGAGCCCT
>NC_141045.1:8770000-8802500 GCF_052040795.2 Danio rerio | reverse complement strand
GCCTGTGCGAATTGTAGCCTCAGTTTCCTGTTCTTAGCTGACTGACTGGAGTGGCACCCGGTGTCTTCTGCATAGCTCAGTTGTAATGAGTGGACTGTTGCCTTTCTATCAGCTCGAACCATTCTGGCCATTCTCCTCTGACGTCTGGCATGAACCAGGCATTTGTGCCCACAGAACTGCCACTTTCTAGATATCTTCTCTTTATCGGGCCATTCTCTGTAAACCATAGAGATGGTTGTGCGTGCAAATCCCAGTAGATCAGCAGTTTCTGAAAAACTCTGACCAGACCATCTGGCACCAACAACTATGACACATTCAAAGTCACTTAAATCACCCATCTTTACCATTCTCCTCGGTTTGAACTGCAGCACATCAACATGACTTAATTCACTGAGTTGTCACCATGTGATGGGCTGATCAGAAGTTTGCGTTAAGCAGTTGTACAGGTGTACCTAATAAAGTGGCCGGTGAGTATATTACATAAAAAAGGACCTGTGAGGGGGTGTACTCATTTATGCAGAGCGAAATATATAAAAAGCTTGATATAAAATGACAAAAAGTCTTACTTCTCTGACATTTTTCGTCCCTGGATCTTTAAAAGTTGGCTTACACCTGAAGTTAATCTGTAGGGAAAGCACACATTTTCCTTTGAGAAGATACATTGTTATTACACCCCAAATCGTTCAAAAGTTGTTTCTACAAACTTCTAACCTTGTCCAGCTGATTCATGCACTCTGTGTGAACTGATATTTTGCAAGCTGCACATTTGTGGCGGGGAAGAGACTTTTGCTGAGAGGACAAAACGAAATGGTAATTAGCATCTTAGCGATTTATCTAAATGCATGTAGAACATCTAACCAGAAGAGGGAGCTGTTGTGCAGGGTTTTTCGATACACACTGCTCATTTTTGCTGATGATTGTTTTAAGAATCACTACAATATGTGTCTACCTGGGACTTTGCGATACAGTTTGACTCCCCCACATAACAGAAATCTCCTGCCGGACTGGTCTCAAACCACACGTGTTGACCCAACTGGGCATTTTCCTGTGGAAAACCAAAAGATTACTGAGTGCTTACTGCTATAGAACATTTCAATGTTGTCATGTCATTTGCTCTTGAACATTTCCTGCTTATCAAACCAATTCATAACTGTAACGAGGCAATTCAATCATAACGTAAAAACAGCTATCATAACATTATTTATCAATCTGTGGCTTTCTTTGGATCCTCATTAGCTATCTAAATGTAAAACAGGAAATACATTACAATCGTTTACATGCCTCAAAATGCTCTATATGGATACTGCTTTATCGGATACCTTTCTGTAGGTACATTGAAATCAAATGATTATTAAGATTATTTGGAGTGAGTAGCAGCATAATGATGACTTTTTATAAAGCAACAATAGAGTCTATTTTAAGATATGGGATTATTGTTTGGTTTGGGAATCTGACAGTAAAAATGAAAACCCAAGTAAATAACCTGATGAGAGTGGCAGGAAAAATCATGGGAATTAAGACACTTGGTTCACTAAAAGACATCTTTGAGTTGTGCACAATCCAACAAGCCAACAAGATTTTATCTGATTCTTCACATGTGCTGTCTGTGGAATATGAGCTGATGAATTCTGGCAGAAGATATAGGGTCCCGTTGTGCAAGCATAATAGATATAAACATTCTTTTGTTCCTTTTTCAAGTAAGTTGATCAACGAGCAAGCAAGGAAGGATGGTCAAAGACTAAGATAACAGGATTAGTTTGCACAACAGAGGGCAGTGGGGCATATGGTACTTTAATTATTTAATTTTTTTATAAAAATTTTATTAAAATTACTTATTTTATGGAATCATATTTATATTAGGAGGTATTTTAGGATTAGATTTTAATGTGTATGTATGTTACATGTTGTCTTGTTGGTGTCGATGTACAGCAGAACCTTTTTTTCTAAAACAAATTTCTCCTACGGGAGACAAAAAATTTTACCTTGACTTTACCTTGACCTTGAAATGATTCATTGAGTTTATTAATTTTTTTAAAGGTAAATGGTTGCAAACTATTTATATAGGCTGAATTTTAACCAACAAATTACATTTATTAATGTTCAGCTTAATTTGATTGTTAAAATTCAGCCTTTTTAAATTGTTTGCAACCACTTACCCTAAAAGTAAGTTGTAAATCTAATTAATAATTTTTTCAGTGTATTATAGAGCTTGTTGGTAGGCCTGTCATGATATATATATTTTTTTTGTTGTTGTATGATATATTGCACCAAAATATATTGCGATAAACATTATTATTGTCTTTCTAAGAGCATTTCATGCCACTCATTATATTCTGACAATATAATATCACAATGCAAGCACACTCCTCCAAACAACACTTACAATTTTATTCTTAACAATATTTATTTTAGTCATTTTAACAATTTAATAATTAGTCGTTGATATCAGAATGTGAAACACATATCCTAAATAAATAATAATAATAAATGTTTACAAAAAAGTGTGATGTAAAAAGTAACAGAGGCTGTGATATCTGCTACCAGATCTATTTTCAGTTGTCAGACACCCACATGAAAATATATTATTTATTTATTTATTTATTTATGATTTTTCAAACAGGAAAAGATTAGAAGATAATCCGGCCTGACTCAGCATTAATGCTGTTTTTCAGCAGGTTCCTGCTCTGCAGAACATAAAAAACCGACAGACATCTCATTCATCAACACAGTAAAAACAATCACCAAACATGTAAAATAGAGAAAAGCAGGCTACTATCTCAGTGGCTACAGTGATAGTTGACCATCAGATGACGAGCATGTGATTTTTTTTTTTTAAAGTCTCAGCGTTGGTGTTGCTTTTAGATGTTGTGGGATCTCATTCCAGGCGTTTGTGAATACATAAAAGAAAGATCTCTGTCTATAACATTTTTTAAAAACCCAGTAATGGCAAACATCCATTTGTTACAAATCTGGAGGAACGATCAGTCCTTATGTTAAGTTTTGGCACCAAAGCACAAAGGGCTGCTGAGGTAGCGCTATTTAAAATGTTATAGTACAGTTAAATCCCTGTGTTCATAATGTAGTTTTAAAATGTTAAAGCATTAGAAAGTGATAGAGCAAAACAGTGATGTGTCCATCCAGAAAGTCTGTTGTGGATCTATTGTACAGTCTAGCTATTGGCTCCAAGATATCATTATAGTAATTTTATAGTAAATACTATAGTGTTTATAACCATACTGATACTGACACCTCCAATAGTCATAGAGATTTTGCACAATCAGCTAAAATGTTGCTAGAATTGATTATGTATGGGCGATATATATATTGCATCACCAAAAATTTAGGTCATGTCCATGTGTTGTGCAATAAGCTGATATATTAATTGCAATAAGTCGATATATTGATTACCTAATGTGTCCTCCTTGTAGAAAGTGATTCCATAATATATTTCGAAGAGAAAATGTTAAATGGTGGACATAAATATTCAGTGTAAATTAATAAATCATTAATAATTGTCATTCATACATGTCATTGTACTAAAGTTTTAAAGTTAGCATGCAAAACAACAAAGACAATAAGAAATGCTTCTTGAGCACCAAATATGATATCAAATATTAGGGCTGTGCGATTAATCGAAATCGAATCGCAGTTTGAAACGTCGCAATTAGTTAATCTTAAGAGGCTGTGATATGAAATATATATGAATTATTTAATTTCCCCCTCCCAGAGCAAATGCGTGACTGCTGTCTGTGTGTGACAGTCTTATTAGCCAATTGAGTAAGTGTGCTCAATCAAGATTGCGCAAGCAAACTATGCGAAACATCCATAATAAAAAACAAACAAACAGGAAAGCATAGACAAAAGTGATAATGGCGTCTACGGCTTTAGAAGCATTAATAGACTAATTAATATTAAAGAGAAACAGCATTGGTAATATGGGAATATTTCGGTTTCAAGCTCACAGACACTGAATAAAAACAGGTCGTTTTTAAGAGCTGTCGAAAAATTGTTGCCACGGCTTACAGATTATTGAGCTGAAGCTTGCAACAAACCGCAAATCAAGTCTCAGGGCTTTATTTTGACGGTCCATGTGCAGAGCGCAAAACGCAGGGCGCAAACGCTTTCAGGGCGTGTCAGAACGCATTTTTGCTAATTTAAGGAGGGGGAAATCTGCTTTGCGCCATGGCGCATGGTCTAAAAGGGTTGAGTTTATTTTCTTAATGAGTTATAGGTGTGTTTTAAGAATAAACCAATTAGAGTCTCAAACCCTTTAAGAGCCAGCTGCGTCGCGCCATAAGCGTATTTTGAAGTAAAGCAAGTTCACTTTCACTTTTGCTCTCGTGGATAGGGAAACCTTTACACACAGACATCAATTAGCCTGTAAATAATTAATTTAGTTTGTTAAGCGCAAATATTTGTTTTAAAACTATTTCTAAATTCAGTTCTAATTTCCAGCAAATGAATAAATGAACAGTAATAACCAAGTGTGGTCAAAATACTGAGTTATTTCCAAATACACCTGCTGTGCCCCATTTGGTCTAAAACCTGACAGGTGGGCAAATCTAAGCTTGTTTTTAATAAAACAAATATAAATATGGATATAATAAATAATACTGCTAATAATAATAACATTATACAAAAGCAAATTGAATGAAATGAAAAAGCCTCCCGAGATGAAGAAAGTATGAAGGCAGTGGTTTTTAAATCTTCATGTAGGCTAGAAATTAATATGTTTTGTAATATTTTAATAATTTATATTTATATCCTGTATATATATATATATATCCTTATTATATCTATATATCCTTAAGATATTATATATTTTTCATATGTAAAGATATTTGCGTATTGCTCTACATCTTGTGTGTAGTGTGTAAGCCAGGCGCACTTTGCGCCAGACAATAGGCCGACTTTGTTCTGGTCTAAAGATCAGACTATTTACAGTTTCTCAAAATAGCAATGGGCCAAAAAAAGGCCTGCTTTTTTAGACCAGAATGCCTATGGGCGCACATTTGAGCGCAAATGCATTTGCTATTTAAACAGTGTGGCGCAACACCTCAAAATGACCCTTGCGCCAAGCTAAAAGTACCAAAAGACTATAGCGCCGGGTGTATGATAGGGCCCACAATGTCTATCAGAAAAATCACTATTAGATTTTTTCCCCAAATCACACAGCCCTATCTAATATATTATATCATAATCATGACAATATAAAATATTTGAAAATAAATTAACATTAAACTATTACAGTATATGGTTTTCACTGTAATTTTCTATTACATTTTTGATGGTGTGGGTCTTCTAATAAATGTCCGCTCCAGGATGGAGTAACACGTATAAATTCGTCTTTATGATTATTAATAAAGTTGAATGTTTAAGGGCCTAGATCAGGGGTGGCTAACCCTGTTCCTGGAGAGCCACCTTCCTGCAGATTTCACTTGCAACCCATATCAAACACACCTGCATGTAATTATCACATGGTGTTCAGGTCCTAATTAATTGGTTCAGGTGTGTTTGATATAGGTAGCAACTGAAATCTGCAGGAAGGTGGCTCTCCAGAAACATGGTTGGCCACCCCTGGCCTAGATTATATGATAACCTTATGCCGAGTTCAGACTGCATGATTTTAGCCCTGATTTTGACTTGCCGACAGGTTTTGAGAAATCGCAGACAAATGCCTGAAATCACAGGCAAATCGATGCTCGTGCACGTGAGTGACAATCACACAGTATAAACTATTAAAGACGCAATATGAGAGAATCGCCGATGAGTCGCCGGTGCCTGTGAGATATTTGGCGTGCTAAATATCTGGAGCTGTCGCGATTCAAATCATGCCGTGTGAAATGAGTTTTCACTGAAAATAGCATCAGCGATCGCCTACAGCCAATGAGAGAGCAGCATCCACCTAGTGGAGGTTTGACAGGAGCACCCGTGTCTGTTTGATACAGAAAGTTAAAAAGAAAGTTAAGGAGGAATGGCTAATTCCCTTCAAATCCAGGTGAGCAAATATGTACATTTTCTACCCCATTATAGGCTTCTTTCTCGTTATGTAGTTAATAACAAAAAATATACCACGTGTTTTTGGCTGTGAGACGTAGTTTAGATGAAGTTGTCGGCGATTCTTTCTATTGTAAAGTCATGCAATGTGAATGCCCCTGACACCGATCTATCTTGCAGTGTAAACAAAGCAGCGACAAAACGCTAGCCCAGAGAGTCATGCAGTGTGAAAACATCTGTGACATCACTACTTTGAAAATCATGCAGTCTGAACTCGGCATTAGTGTCATCCCACTTCAGAGTAAAATTTGAATAATGTGTGTCATTGCTTTTTCTGCATGCCAAATGATTTGTTTCCTCAGGATCTACCCAGCCAGGTTAACCATACTTGTAATGACGGGGAGTGACACCAACAACAGAAGGTAGGATCCAAATGCAGGTTTAATCGTAGTCAGGCAAGCAGTGGTCAATACCGGCAAACAGATGTATGAGGGCAATACAGAGTCGAAGTCAAAACAACAGGCAGATGGTCAGAGGCAGGCAGCAACAGAATTAAACAAATAAGCAAGGCAAAGATAAAAACACGGAAAAGGCAGACAAAGGAAAACGCGTTGTAATGTCACTATCAGTAAACAAGACTCGGCAATGTGAATGAGTGTGTGTGCTGCTTGAATGCTGTGTGAAATCAGTCTTGAAGCAGGATCAGCTGTAGGAGTCTAATCAGTGGAGACTTGGGGCAGGTGTGTGTGTGTGGCATGACTGAATATGTAGTCCATTAACTGGCAGATTTGTAGTTCCATGAGTGAGTGTTTACCAGCGACATCTGGTGGTTTGTTCGCTGGTGAACATGACAATACTAACACTGACACCTCCGATAGAGATCAATGTTGAAAGAATTGATTTTTACGTATGGCGATAATACAGTTGAAGTCAGAATTATTAGCCCCCTTGAATTATTAACCCCCCTGTTTATTCTTTCCCCAATTTCTGTTCAACGGAGAGTAGATTTTGTCAGCACATTTCTAAACATAATAGTTTTAATAACTCATTTCTAATAACTGATTTATCTTTGCCATGATGACAGTAAATAATATTTGACTAGATATTTTATAGAAGACACTTCTATACAGCTTAAAGTGACATTTAAAGGCTTAACTAGGTTAATTAGGTTAACTAGGCAGGTTAGGGTAATCAGGCAAGTCATTGTATAATGATGGTTTGTTCTGTAGACTATCGAAAAAAATAGCTTAAAGGGGCTAATAATTTTGTCTGTAAAATGGTTCCTAAAAAATTAAAAACTGCTTTTATTCTAGCCGAAATAAAACAAATAAGACTTTCTCCAAAAGAAAAAATATTATCAGACATACTGTGAAACTTTCCTTGCTCTATTAAACATAATTTGAGAAATATTTAAAAAAGAAAAAAAAAATTCAAAGGGGGCTAATAATTCTGACTTCAACTGTGTATTGCATCACCAAAACGATTGAGGTCATGTCTTTGCATTGTGAGATAAGTCGATACATAGATTATTGTGACAGGCCTACTTGTTGGTAAAATACAGACGAGTAACTCACGGTCCAATCCACGGTGTTGCATATCTTTTTGTTGGGTTCACTTTTAGCAGGTGTTATTGTGCCGGATTGAGCAGCGTTATCCTGCACACCAGCTTTGGCGATGGCTTTCCTGAGAAAAAAAAAAAAACATGGCTGTGATATCAAGCAGATGTGCAAATCATATCTTAATTAAGTCAATTACAGCACACAAACAATAAAATTAGGAACATTTATTTTGTCCCTGAAAGGTTGGCAGCTTTCTCATAATGCCTTGGAGCGTTGGGGGTCTTGTTAAATTGCACTTGTTTAATTCCGTATCAATCAATACGGTTATTTTTACCAGCAGCAACCCACACAGAGCGCTATAGAGCATGGCTTGGACATCTGTAGGTTTTTCTGCTTCTAATCTTTATGTACACTGTGTATACATTATGCTTGGCTTGTATTATTTAGCTCATCAATGTTACAAGATTCTTGTTCTCGCTCAAAAATCATACAGTATAGTAGGTGCTTTCATTCTATATACGATGCAAATGAATGGGTGTAGGATGAATGAAGTTTATATTTATATTACATTATATCACTTATCCTGTGTGGAGTTTGCACGTTCTCCCCGTGTTGGTGTGGGTTTTCTCCGGGTGCTCCGGTTTCCCCCACAGTCCAAATTCTTGTGGTATGGGTGAATGGGATGAACTAAATTGGCCGTAGTGTTTGAGTGCGTTTGTGTGTATGAATAAAGGTGTTTGGATGTTTCTCAGTACTGGGTTGCAGCTGTAAGAGCATCTGCTGTGTAAAACATATGCCGGAACAGTTGGCGGTTCCTTCCGCTGTGGTGACCTTTGAAATAGAGACTAAGCCGAATGAAAATGAATGAATGTCACTAAATACAGTGCTATGATGAGATAATAAAGTATCAACAAATGAACATGTATGATTCTTTTCAGAAGTAGTTCATTATAATATTATGGTATTATAAAAGTATGTACTGGTATACTTTTTGACAACTTTTTTGTGTGAATATTATTAATTTTTCCTCCTGTAGAATTCGGACTAAGGTTTTTATAGTTTTGCCTTTTTAAATTGGTCCTTATTTTAATGCTATTTTTAAATTTTAAATTTTCAGTTTATTACTTATTTGTTTCAATAATGGTTTTGGTAATTTTCTTTAGTTTTGAGTTTTTGAACTCGTTTCTATGCAATGTTGCCAGACTTGGCAGTTTTGAATTTGATTGCGTGTAAAAAATGACATAGGCTGGTTGACAAAATTTGGCTGGCTTTGAAACCCATGCATCCGCCCGATATTCACTTAATACCAGCTTATGATCGCCACAACCACCCCTATGATACCCTTTAACTTTAAGGGCGGTTATTTGTGCGTTTGGGTGGGTTTTGGACGGCTTTTGGGCTGGAATCCGCAGCAAGCTATATCATGCAACACTGTTTTTATTTAGTTTCAGTTTTAGTTTGAGTACTTTTAGTTATTGCACCCAGTGTCCACCAGAGCAAAGTTTAATGTTGGCACATTTTGCATTGACTATTGTGCGAACATCAGTGATGAAAATAATTTTTTTCTTTGAAAATTACAAACAAACCATACAAATGCAGCTTAAATAAATTAATTTATTAATTTTCCTTCAGCTTAGTCACTTATTTATCATAGGTCCATGAACCACCAACTATTCTGGCATATGTTTTACACAGCGGATGCCCTTTCAGCTGCAACCCAGTACTGGGAAACACCCATATACTCTCTCATTCACATACAAACTCATAGACTAGAGTCCATTTGGTTTCATCAATTCACCTATACCGCATGTCTTTGGAATGTGGGAAAACAGCACACAGAGGAAACCCACACATACACAGGGAAAACATGCAAACTCCAGACAGAAATGCCCACTAGCCCAGCCGGGGCTCGAATCAGCGACCTTCGTGCTGTAAGGTGACAGTGATAACCACTGAGCCACCGTGCCACTAATAGGTCTTATTTCAAATTTGCTGTAAATTTTTTATTTAGCATTTGTTTCATGAATGATTTTTTTTTTTTTGGGCTTGGTTTTAAATTTATGAACCCGTTTCTATTCAGTTTTCAGTAATTCTAGTTTTGCAGAACACATCCACTCTCGACCAGAGCAAAGTTTAATGTTTCGCAATTTACATTGACTATTGTGTGAACCACACTGATGGAAATAAAACAATTGTGTGCAAAAACATTAAACCGAAAATGCAGCTTAAATGCATAAAGGTAAAAATTATGAAGAATTCACTGTAAAAATTGCTGGATTCCACACGATTTGTGTTGGGACAACATGAAATAATTAAAAAATTTGTAAGAATTTTTTATAAATTTAAGTGGTTTGAACATAAAACAATTAAGTTTTCCCTAAAGAACTCACGGACTGTGTTGTTTCAGCTCATTTTAAATAAGTAGTTTGAACAAACAGCAAGCATAATTTTTTAAAGAAGTTATTCATATTAAAAATCGCTCTTGACTGATGTGTTTGGTTGTAAAAGCACCATCAGTTATTTCCCTCTGCAGATCAAACAGCCACAGATTAGATTTACACCACAAAGTGGGGGCTTAATATTCTGAAAATGATGATTATTATTTAATTTCAGTTCGTTTTTCTGTGTCTGTTGCTAGTTTTCTTTAGTTTTTGTTTTCCATTAAATGTACAACTTTAGTTTGAGGTAACAAAATAAAAAATAAGTAATATCGCTAGTCTTAGCTGTTGCTCAAAACGTCCTTGATTTGAACACACTATTGAACATTTATGCAAAATGTGAATGCAATAGAGCAGAAACGGATGTAGCAGAACTCTGAAGCAATCAAGCCTACAAAAGAACGCTCATGCAAAGAACCTGCACAGGAAATGCATTTATAGAGGCAAATATATACCTTTAGGCTTGGGTGGGGCATTTCCAATGTTTTTTAGTTTTTTTGTGTGTTTAATTCTTTTGTAATCAAAACCTTTCTCACCCTGACCTTTGTGTCCTAATCCCTACAGAGCGAATCAGTGAAGCTTAGCAACCTGTTGATGAGAAGCCCACTGGGTGATCACTGGCGTTGATGAGTCACATTGGTAGCAGCAGCGCTAATGAGCGAGCGACGTGGAGCTTGTATCCACGGGATGGAGAATGAGAAGGTCAATGCATTGAAAAGCTGCATTGGAACTGCCTGAACTAAACGTTTGAGTGCTTGAGAAATTACTAAAGGTATTAGCTTGAAAGGGCTAAGTGGACATTCAAAAACAGCGCAGTTCATATCAGAAAGTTGCACATTGTGGTACATTTATTTGTCCGTTAAAGAAGTATACACTCTGTAGTGTTCATTCTTTTGTAAATTGATGCAATGCTGCAGCTTGGTGACCTCCAACAGTATCAACCCAGGCTCATTCTAATTATGTACAACCTATAAACATTTCTGGAGAGAGCCAAATACGACCAAGGAGGTACGTTTTTTTGCAGTTCTTGTTTTCGCCAATTCCTGTGTACGCTTTTTGAGATCCCAAATTTTTCGTGCGAGTGTCATCTGTGCCTGCTGTTCTCATGTAAATCCACCAGAGCCCGCTGTCGATTAACTGAATGACTGACTGACTGATCCATTGGTTCCCCCCACCCTCCTCCTTCCCTAAACCCAACCGATAATGTTTTAAAAAGCACTGATTGACCAGCGTCCACCCACTTCCCGAAACCCAACCCACAGTGTTTTCAAAAGCAATCCAGAAAAAGGAGAGCCTAATTTTTACCACGTAAGCGGTCAGCTGATAAGCGTGACAAGGAATGCCGCTCCATAGCGTTCGTCTTAAAGACGAAATGCAGCCATACGCTTCTCTGGCTACATAATTTGCCATCTCCAAAAATGTATATAGGTAGTGCTGGGCGATAATTTGATATCGATATTTCTCACGATATATTTTTTTCGATAAGTTAAGATGTTTCGATAAGTTTCGATGAGATCAGTTCGATAAGTGTTCAATAATATTTACGCATTATGCGTAATGCTGTGCTGGCATTTTGCAGCCTGCCCTTCCGGATGCTGCACGCAGTACAAGTGCACAGTCATAAAGTGTAAAAATGTCACAGTCACAGACATTTTTGACAAGAAACGTCACTAAACTTCAGTAGTCTGGAGCAACATAGTTTTTTGCAATCTGACACAAAACAGGTTACCTCGGAAGAATACACTTGGTCTGAAGGATGAGAGAGCTCAGAAACCCATTGAGTGAATAGATACAACTGAGATCTGCGCATAACAGGTTTTTTATGCGTCCCGCAATATGCAATGTCAGGACAGTGACTCCTTAAGTAAGATAAACTGCACACACTTGATAATGTAATGCATGGACGCGTCTCACAGCGCAAAGCATAACTCAACGTTCAAATGTCGAAGCTTAATCAGTCATCAATAAGGTTTATTGATTAAAGGGTTATGGACAATCAATCGATCATCAAGTAATCGTTTACGTCTCTAAATAAAATAAATATTAAAGTATATTTCACCTTAAATTCACCATGCTCGCCATTAAAAAGACAGTTCATCCAAAACTGGAAATTCTGTCACCATTAACTCACCTTTTACTTGTTCCAAACCTGTTTTATTTTCAATTAATTTTTTTTATGTTGAACAAGAACATACAATAACTCATAGGGTATTGTCTTTGGTTGTTTAAAACTTGAACAGTAAATTCTGAATTAAGATAATTTTTCGTATACTGTCAGACAGCTAAAAAATTTCACAAAACGTGTTAAATCAGCCGCACAAAGGGATTGGCATGCTAAAAAAACCTACAAAATTATTAGATATAAAGATTGACATTTATCGTGATAATTATCAATATCGACTGATATGAAAAAAATTATCGTGATCATTTATTTTTGCCGTATCGCCCAGCCCTATATATAGGGCTACGTTTTCAGAATGAGCTTATGTTGCACAGTACAGTTGTAATTATTGCAAATGCACTGTTGATGTTGCTGTCAAAAGAAGTGAAGTTTATGTATAAACTAATTTTGAGAGGAACACGTGCTTATGATTGCTAGCGGCTGGATCCGCATTATCCAATTCACTATGCTCCAATCAGATGTCTCCTAAACTACTATAAATACCCTGGGTTTCATTCCACTACTATCTTCGTTTTGAAGAGTTCCCCCTTCCACCCCTACTCCTCCTTCTTAGATGGGTGACACGGCGGCCCAGTGCGTAGCACTGTTGCCTCACAGCAAGAATGTCTCTGGTTCGGAGTTTGCACTTTCTCCCCGTGCTCACGTGGGTTTCCCCCGGGTTCCCCGGTTTCCTCCCACCGTCCAAAAACATGCAAATGAAGTTAATTGACTAATCCAAATCGGCACCATAGACATGCTTCTAGTATGTAGTTATCTCCAAGAGCAATCACTTAATGTTCATCGTTTACTACAGCAGGGGAGTTCTCGAGATCTACCTGAGCTCAAACTCCCCTCCCGCCTTGCAACGGGAGGGAGCCCCAGGCTCGAGGATCTCATGAGCTCAGGGCTCTCTCCCGGGACAGCATGCCAAACAAGCTTTATAATCAATCATCAGCTAAGTGTGAACTCTTAAAACCAACTTTAAACTACTTTTAACAGAAGACATCCTTTCCTAATGCACCCAAGCAAAGTATTGATCAGCGTTCCTCAGATCAGATCACTATCCTGACCTGTGATTTTTCTAGTTTTAGTTCTAATTTTCGGTCACACTTTATTTTGATGATCCCTTTGTTACATTGCATCGACATGTCAACTAATTCTCATTAGATTATAAGTAGACTGTTAGGTTGGGGTTAGGGTTAGTGTAAAATGACATGTGCTTTCAAAGTTTCTTATAGTCACTTAAATGTCTGTTCAAGAAGCATATCAATCATTAAGCAGACAGTCTACTAATACTCAAATGGACCATCAAAATAAAGTGTTACCTAATTTTCTTCTTATTACCTTGATTAGCTTGCTTAGGTGTTTTTGATTAGGCTTGGGTGTGAACTCTGGAGTTTAGAGATGTAAGAAACCTTGATATAGGTCATGACTTTAAAAACTATCCTCATACGTTTAAAAACACTGCTCAGTATACAGAAGTAAGAACGCAACAAAGCATGACCTGGTTAGTGAAATATACCCTCTAGCTTCCTCTGATCAATATCTGAAGCCATAGTAGATTCATTACCTTCCTTTTATTGAGCTTATAGTGTGCTGAAACTGTCTCAACAATCACATTTTTGGTGTCAGCATTTAGAATTGTGGTATTTTCTTGCTTTCTTAGTTATATTATGTAGCTTGGCGGCACGGTTGCACAGTGGTATGCATTGTCTCTCCACAGCAAGATGGTCGCTGGTTCAAGTCAGTTGGCAACTGGGACAGTTGACATCTCTGTGTGGAGTTTGCATGTTCTCTGTTAGCGTGGGTTTCCTCCGGGTGCTCCGGTTTCCCCCACAATCCAAACACATGTGCTGTAGGTAAATTGAATAAATTAAATTGGCCGTAGTGTATGAGTGTGAATGAGAGAGTGTTTAGGTGTTTCCCAGTACTAGGTTGCATCTGGCATCCGCTGTGTAAAAAATATGCTGGAATAGTTGGCGGTTTATTCCAATGTGGCGAACTCTGATAAATCAGAGACTAAATCGAAGGAAAATGAATGAATGAATTACGTAGTGCATTGTATGCCATTACATTCTAAGGTTTTGTGAGATGCATTTGAACTCAAACTCTGCATTAAAAGACATTAAAATCTTAGGGGAAAGAAAGTTTTGGATGCAGCCTAAGGGGCCAATCACACAGAATGCATCTATGCATCTAAAAACATGAGAACGCAGCACTTGCCATCTTTCTCTCCCATTTCGCTTCCTATCTGACATACTGTCCTATCCACTTAATAAAGACCACAAATAAATCTTTTAATAAAAATGCAATCCATACCTATTCCCTACCCCTAAACCCAACCAAAGCTGTAAATTATTTCCAAAATCAGAGGGGAATATTAGTTGGATAACAATCATGTAAAAGTATATAAACCTAACCTTAAGCCTAAACTTAACATGAATGGTGAAATCAGGTTGGCGCACTTGCCCCACCTCCAAGTTTTTCTGATTGGTCCACTGCTTTGGAACTGACATTTATGAGCAGTGCTGCATATAAAAGTTTCAATTCTTTTTAAAATACTTGACATAGCGTCTAAAAAACACACCGCTCATGTGTGCAACACTTCAATAGATGCAAGATGCAGGGGTTACTTTGCGTTTCTGCTAGTACATTGTGAGCACTTCAGAGCGAACGTTTTCAATTCATTCAAGTGGAAGATTAGCATCAACACTCATGCAATGCATTCCATAAAACTATGGAAAAGTAGTGCACTGGAATGGAAAAATCGATTCTTTAAGAAGCTTGAAGAACAAAAAAATTTAAGAAACTTACTTGTAGACTTAGTAACAGAATTATATAACATTTTATAAACTGCTGCTCACTAATTCAATTCAGTTCATCTGTAATTCTATAGCGCTTTGGCAATGTAGATTATGTCAAAGCAGTAGAAGTCCTAGTAAATTGAAACTGTCAGTCTGAAACTGATGATGTGAAGTGCGTCTTTTTTCCTCACTTATTATAAGTCGCTTTGGATAACAGGGTCTTTTAAATCAGTGTTTCTCAACCACATTCCCAGAAGACCACCAACTCGTATCTCCTTAACCAAACACTCCAGATTCAGATCATTAGCTCATTAGCCGAGACTGAAAGACCTGTAATAAGTGTGACAGAAAAAGGAGACATCCAAAACATGCAGTGCTGGTGGTCCTCCAGCAATGTGGTTGAGAAACATTGCCCTAAATGTTTAACTATAAACGAATGAGTGTTTTTAGAAAGATTTTTGTTCTGTGTACTGTTGCATCTAAAGAAAGTCTACAACAAATGATTCAAATCCTTATCCAATTTGGGAATACAACACGAAATTAGACCCAAACAGCAGAAAATATTTTACATACGACAAGAATCCACTCCAGGACTCCAATCGGGGGTCATAATAAGCCCCCAGGAGAGGATTGAAAGTCGCTGGACCCCTGTAACAGGAGCTTCTTCGGTTAGGCAGCGGCAGGCCTCTTCCAGGCCATGGGCTTCCTGCTTTGGAGATTGTGGAGACCCTCCTACGACGCCTCCTTTGGCTGCTGCGGCAGTAGCGCACATGCGGTCCTGACTCCGCATGGCCATAATGGGACGAGTTCCTCCTGAGGCAGCGCGGGACTCGAATCAGCGGATGGGCCTGGACTCGCTCCGCCACCACAGACAGAGGAAGGCAGTCCTGCTGGCATAAAACACCAGACTCCTTGACCCCCCAGTCTGACCCATCAGCCTGCTCCAGACACTCTTTGCGTATCCTTGAGTATTGACGCTCCTCTGAATGCTCGCTGGAGTCATCACTATCACTGTCACCTTCAGAAAGCAGCACATCTGTGTGACTCCTGAACTTCGAGCTGCTTCCCTTGAGCTCCACTTGCCCTGGGAGCGGACTGCGACCTTCTTCATCGTCTTCCTCTTCTTGAGTCATTTGGATCAGACTGGCTAGCAGCATGGATGGGCCTAGGAGGTGTGTGTCTATATTGCGAAGCTTGCCTACTTTCTTACGGCGCACAGCAAAGCGAGGATTGGCTTTCAGGGTGGTGGTACTTGACCTCCGTCTACCGCTGCTCTTTTGATGTACCGGTTGACTGCTGTTGATTCGGGGCAATGCCTGAAGTTGGACGCTGGATCGGCGCCGCTGGGTTAATGCACTGGATGGGAGGCCGACACTGGAGCGCCGTCGGGCACGGCTGGTTGGCACTGCAATGCTCGGCCTCCGGTGTCGACAGGAGTCATCATGCACACCGTCCCCTGCTTCCTTTCTCTTAAAATGCCGTCGGAAAAAAGTGTCCATGGTGGCTGGAGGATAGCGCTCTCTTTATAAAGTTCCCCCCAGAGGCTGTTGGTTGAAAATTGTAGCCTGTCAGCATAGATTTTAACACCACGCTCTAAGACTACTGAAAGCTTGTCACACTGACCTCCATCGACCAAGATTTAGAGCTAATCCCTAAAATTGAGATGATCTAACTCAACGCTTGCCCGTTCTTTTCAATGTCATCACAAACAGAGACAACTTCTATCTATCTATAATAGATGGCACATCAGGCATCATATAGAAATCTGATCTTTGGAAGTCAATACTAAGTTCATATTTGGATTTCACATATGCAACATATGTCATGAATGCAACTTTTTTTCTGTTTACTTTTTTTTTAACCATTGTAAGTATCAATAAGTACATATGCTCAGCATAATTGAGTATACCCCATTTTGTTAGTGAATATAGGCAATGTACTTTGGTGCATTTAAACAAAACAGATTTATTAAAATAATATTTGTCACCAAACATATTCAGAAATGATAATTTTTTATTTTTTTTAAGGGGTTTTTCCCCTTTGTTATGACAGGTCAATAGAGAATTCAGACAGGAAAGCATTGGGAGCAGAGAGAGGGGAAGGATCGGCAAAGGACCTCGAGCTGGGAATCGAACTCGGGTCGCCATGGGCACGTTGGTGCTACATGTCAGCGCGCAGTACCACTAGGCTACTGACGCCGACCATATTCAGAAATTAAAAGAAAATACAATTAAATTCCAGCAAAATATTGCAAAAATAAATGACAACCTACAAAATTTCAACAGTTTTTCCTCTTTTTATTTTGCTTCTTAATTTTTCCTCTTTTTTTAAATTTGTATTTAATATTTTTCTAAAACATGTAAATTTGGGTGTACTAGTTTTTGGACTGTTATTGTAAGTTATTTCGTTAGATAAGCTTCAGATTTGGCTTCAGTACAGACTAATCTAATATATCTGCACAAATAAATTATTGTATAGCTTCCTATTAAAATATGAATTCAAAAGATGGATATTGTGAGGGGTGTACTTATATATGCTGAGCACTGTATATGTTCAGTATCCTGTGGTCAGCATATACGAGTACACCCCTAACAAATATCTATTTTTTAAATTATTATCTTATATAGAAAGTTTTACAATTATATATTTGTGCATAAAGATTAGATTAGTCAGTATTAAAGCCACATCTGGAGCCAATCGAACAAAATATTAGGGCAAAATCTTAAATAATAATACAAAACAGATGAAAAATCTAAAGAATTCAATAGAATTTAGTTGAAATTTTGTAGTTTGTTATTTGTTTTGCAATATTTTGCTGGAATTTAAGTGTATTATCTTTCTTTTTGTAAAGATATTTGGTGACTAAAATATAATTAAATATAAATAAAATCTGTTTGATAAAATAAGGGAAAAATATTGAGAAACAAAAAATTTTTCTTAAATTTTCTTAAATTTTGAAGTTTGATTTTTATTTATTTATTTATTATTATTTTTTTCCAGTGAATTTTTTTAAAAAATGGAAAAACTCTGTGCGTTTGCATGGTGAAAGCTTCCCCAATCTACTCCCGCATCATTAACTACATGGCGCAGGGGATTGGTTACTGTCATCATGAGCTTGCTCCTCATCAGTTCAAATTCTCTGTGTCATTTTACGCTGTTAAGCTGCGTTGCGTTTTTGGAGGCCCTCCTCCACCCCAGCTCCACCTGGGTTTAGATCTTATCGTAAGATATTTTAGTAGATTGGCTCCAGATTTGGCTTCAGTACTGACTAATCTAATGTATATGCACAAATAAAATATTGTAAAGCCTTTAGAAAATATTAATTTAAATTAGAGATTCCTGAGGGGTGTACTCCTATATGATGAGCACTGTATATTAGATTTCTATATGAAGACCACCTAAAAATAGCATTAATAGTAATTATGGCTCTCTTGTGAACTCCAGTATCTACAACACACCATAAAATATGCTGTTTCTTCAGTAGGAATACTAAACAGGAGTCAATGCTGGTCATTAACTTCATTATGAATGCAGAAAGCACATATTTTTTTCCAGGGGTTTATGCCAGGACAATTTGCCTTCCAAATCATGTTAAAACTACCACAAAGCTAGTTATCCACAAAGGTGCTTTGTAAAGCCACGGGTGATGACATCACGTCATAATGACGTGAACGGCACTCAAGGAAATGAAGCTCTGCTCAGCTCATGAACGTCCTGATTATCACACGGGGATGTCCAGGCCAGATTATAAGGGCTTTCTGACCCTTCAGTAGTGCCTGCCTGTACTAATTATAGCCGCGTAACTAGTCTATCTCATTTGGAGACGGAAATGACCTAGACAAAACTCTCACTGTAAGGCTGCTTTTTATACTGTAAACATCAAATTATAGTTAATTACAGGTAAGCATGCATTACAGTAAAAACCATTTTAGCATAACAAATCCTTGCAAATGCACTAAAAAGAAGCAGAACTATTCTAGCTCACTAAACAGGGTAAGGAAATAACGCTCAACCAAGACTAATTACTGTCAGGGCCATTTGAAGCAATAGCATGTAATTAGTAAAGTGGGTTTCTTTAGATCCATTGAAACCCAAAGTCTGATTAAAGCTCCATCTAAGCCTTCAAAACCGGGACAATGATATCACCTGATTGTTTACCACAGATTAGATTGTAAGTGCTTCTGTCTGTTTACTTTACAATGGGTTTAATTAAAAAAACCAACACAATCTCACGGCAATTCGTAACTTTTTCATTTAGTGGCTAATTCGTATGAATTCGTACGATCTAATTCGTACAATTTAGTACAATTTGCTCATCCCCCAATGACGGTTGGGGTTAGGGGTGGGGTTAGGTGCCACGCTTCCTTTTTTAAATCATACCATTTCGTACGACTGAATTCGTACGAATTAGCCACTAAACTGGCAAAACGTAAAATACTTACGTTTTCTCGTGAGATCACAGCCCTAAACTAACCTGCAGCAATAACACTTAGATAGACATACTGTAGACATATATATAACTTAGAAACAATACATCTATTGCTTATTTGTGTTTAAATTTTAAGTTTAAAGTTTTCTATATCATTTTATTTTCTTAATATTTTTATAGAATTTGTGTTTCTAAATATTGTTTTTGATGCTAGAATTTATAAACGAACTACGTTTGATTTAGAAAGATGAATGTTGACTAATTTAGTTTTTTAGACTAATTTAGACTAATCAGGTTTTCCTGATTGTTTAACTTCAATTCTAATTAAAATCATCCAATTTAAAACGTTAAACTAAAAAAAAGCATCTATAACTTCTAATATTATCATTTTTTTTACCAAGTTTTTATTTTACTTCCATTCATACTGAAATAATCATAATAGCTCATAATATAATAACTATAATCATCGGTTTGCACTATTAAGCTCCATTTAGATGTTTGCTGTTCAATACACAAAGCGTAATGCATGTGAAAGGATACAGTTTCCTAATAGTACACTCAGTGTCACTATATTAAGTCTGAACATAATGCTAAACATCAACATACAGTACAAACGCATACAATCAAGTTGTAAATCTCTGCATTTCTACTCATTTTTCAGTCAATATCCAACAACAAACAAAGATACGACCTGAGAGTTCAGCTGCCGTCTCCTTCCCTGACCGTGAACTGGCTCACAGTGAGCTGACAGAGGAAGTCCACAAGATGAACAGGTGAGAGAGCCTCCCCCAACACACACACACACACACACACACACACACACACACACACACACACACACACAGATGAAGTACGCAACTCAAGCCTACAGGAAGAGAAGCCTTGCATCCACTCACAAACAACAGCGCTCACTAGGAAGCAGCAGCACACATCACAGAGGAAAGAGCCATCGACTAGGCAGGAGGTTGCCGGTAGGAGGGAAAACAGGGGTGCATCCAAGCCTCCGGTTTAAAATAATGACCAATTATCAGCTTAACGCTGGGAGTTTGTGCAAGACGTACAAGCGCCTGCTGCAGCTGTCACTATCTAGAGTTCTGCATCATGTTATACACACTATAAAAAGATATAAGTTGACTTTATTTATTTAAAAATAACTATTTATTTAATATTATTTAATGAACACTCCACTTTTTTAGAAAATAGGCTCATTTTATACTGTAACTCGCCTAGAGGTAAACAGTTGAGTTTTGACCAGTTTGAATCCATTCAGCCGATTTACGGGTCTGGGAGAACTTTTAGCTTAGCTTAGCATAGATCATTGAATCGGATTACACCATTAGCATCTCGCTCAGAAATGACAGTTCAGATCATTTTCCTGCTGAAAGTTTGACTCTTCTGGGGTTACATTGTCTACTAAGTCTGACAGAAAATAAAAAGGTTGCTATTGTCTATATGGCTATAGGAACTATACTCACATTTTGGCACAATAATCTAAGAATTCAGCTGCTGTACCATGGCTACAGCATGCCTAATGATCACACGGCAGAAAATTGGCTAATATCTGTCAAGATAACTTTTTCATATACCATATTACATATATCACAACACGCATAACCATGATTACACAGGTAAACATAGAAACTAACCAATTTATCTGCTGCAAATTCTACAACTACACAAAATATGCGCCATTCAAGTTAGAAGTTACCTCGCTGGGTACTATTTTTTGTAAAATCACTATGCCTGCTTCAGCAATAGTACAACAGCAAAGTTCCTTACTCTGGTCCTTGGTCTAATCCAATTCAATGATATATATTAAGCTAAGCCAATCACAATTATTGGTGGATTGGAGAGATAGTGATAGACCCAATTTGGTGGGAGGCTATGATGGGTAAGGGCCGATGGAGGGAATGTGGGCAAGACACCAGGGTTACACCCCTACATTTTACGAGAAGTGCCATGGGATTTTTTAATGACCACAGAGAGTCAGGACCTCAGTTTAATGTCTCATCTGAAAGACCGTGCTCACTGACAATATAGTGTCCTCTTCAGTATACTGGAGCATTGGGACTCACACAGACTGCAGGTTGAGCACCCCCTGGTGGCCTTACTAATACCACTTCCAACAACAACCTGGTTTTCCCATGAGTTCACCCATCCAGGTACTGACCTGGCTCAGCCCTGTTTAACTTCAGTGACTGGCCAGTCTTTGGCTCCAGGGTAATATGTCTGTGGCCGTATCCATCAATATAACTATTTCATATACCATATCACATACATCACAGCCCTTTACAACACACATAACCATGATTACACAGGTAAACCCACCAACTAACCAATTTATCAACTGCAATTCTACAACTACACAAACTTAGTGCCATTCACGTTAGAAATTACATAACTGGGGATTACTTGCTGTAATATCACTGCCTGCTTCAGCAATAGTACAACAGCAAAGTTCTTATCCTACAAATCTTATTCATATCAAATGTTGAAAATAGCAACCTTTCGTTTCATGCTGATTTTAGTACAGGATGTAACTACAGATGCTAATGGTCTAATCCAATTCAATGATCTATGCTAAGCTAAGCTAAAAGTGCTCCTGCCAGACCTTGAGTTGGGCTGAATGTAATGTGCATCACAATCATGAGGGAGGGAGGTCTCTCCACACCACCACCAGTGTGCAGCATCCACAGGACAACAACACCAGTGCCAATTATAGGTGGATTGGAGAGATAGTGATAGAGCCAGTTTGGTGAATGAGGATGATTGGGAGGCCATGATTGGTAAGGTCCGATAGAGGGAATGTGGCCAGGAAACGTTCGAGGTTACTAAAGTAACCCTTCGTTCCCCGAGGAGGGGAACGGAAGCACTATAAGTGGATTTGATTGTTAAAATCCACGTATGGGAGATTCGGTTCAGAAGCTACTCGTCTGAAAGAGTATTGAACGGGCCAATTAAGAATGAATTGGCAGCGCAAGCCTGCGCAGGTGAGCGGCATAAGCAATCAACTGAGTATAAAAGCTCACCTGGCGCCAGCAGACGCTATCCTTTTTAAGCTGAAGAGACTTTTAACAGCTAAGGGACAGTCATTATGGCGACGGAGTATAGTGCTTCCGTTCCCCTCCTCGGGGAACGAAGGGTTACTTTAGTAACCTCGAACGTTCCCCTTCGGGGGGAACTTCAGCACTATAAGTGGATTTGATTGTTAAAATCCACGTATGGGAGCCCATTGAAAGCGCCATAATGACTGCACCTTACCAACACCCACCATGAGAGAGCGGTCAGGCAAGCGTGACGCACCCAGATCACGAGAGGCGTGGTCCTCCAACGTGCCCATGGCCCTAACTTATCCTACTTCAAAAGAAGTTTTACGGAATAGGTATCTTTTTTGGGAGTCGCTAGCGTCTAGATAATTCTAGGAATACACGACAGTACGTTGGGAAGCGTGCCATCCCAGTAGGGAGGACGCTGCGGAGACCATCCGCACCCAATAGGGGGAAACAAATGGAATTACATATGGACTAACCCTGAAAAGGGGGAGTGCGCATAAGAAGGTGGTTAGCAGATAGGGAAAGCACGGGTCCGCCCAGGGGGGGAACTTAACCGTGGCGGAAAAACATATGGGGATCACCAGCGGGGATCGGCCATAGCAGGCACCTATACCCAAAACGCGGGCTGACCAGCGGGCAGACCTACTACGTAATGGGCCAGCAAGTGACTCCTCCGCTGAGTCAGTGCTGGGGGCCTCGAAGGAATCTGCAGGGCTCACCGAATGGGGAACTTTACTGACAGACAGGAGGGTGCACATCTCTCCGTGTTAGGGAAAAAAAGGCACCGCAAGCGTGTACAACACCTACCGAGTTGTTTCCTCAATCACCAAAGGTACCTAACACCCTTGAGGAAACCGGCTCCACTCGCAGATTATAAAATCTTGCAAATGTGTTGGGTGTCGCCCAGCCCGCAGCTCTACAAATGTCCGCTAAAGAGGCGCCACGCGCACACGCCCAAGAGGATGCAACGCTCCGAGTGGAGTGCGCATGCACTCCTGGGGGGCGCGGCTGGCCTCTGCTCAAATAAGCACATGAAATGGCCTCCACAATCCAGTGGGATAAACGTTGTTTATACACGGCACTTCCCTGCTGCCGTCCGCCATAACAGACAAAGAGCTGCTCAGAAGATCTAAAGTTCTGAGTACGGTCCACATAAATGCACAGAGCGCGAACTGGACAAGTAAGGACAGGACTGGGTCTGCCTCCTCTGGGGGCAGCGCTTGCAGGGTTACTACCTGATCTCTAAAAGGAGTGGTAGGAACTTTGGGCACATAACCCGGGCGGGGTCTCAGAATAACGTGAGAAAATCCCGGCCCAAATTCCAGGCACGAGTCACTGACCGAAAATGCCTCCAGGTCCCCGACCCTCTTAATGGAGGCCAACGCGACCAGCAGAGCTGTCTTCAGGGACAGAATCTTAAAGATACTGTATCGAGTGGCCCGAAGGGATCAAATCGCAGGCTCGTGAGAACGAGGGCGAGATCCCAAGAGGGCGTGAGAGGGGGGCGAGTTGGATTAATTCGCCTAGCGCCTCTGAGGAACCGGATGATGAGGTTATGCTTTCCCACGGTGCCGCCAGCCACCGCGTCATGGTGAGCGGAGATGGCAGCAACGTAAACCTTGAGAGTGGAGGGCGACAGCCTGCTGTCCAGCTTCTCTTGAAGGAAAGAGAGCACAACACTGATCTGGCAAGATCGGGGGTCTTCTCTGCGAGAGACACACCACTCAGTGAATAGACTCCACTTCAGGGCGTAGGCGCGCCTCGTGGAGGGGGCTCTAGCCTGAGTGATGGTATCAACCACCGCGGGCGGCAGGTTACCTAAGTCTTCCTCGCGTCTATGGACCACACGTGGAGGTTCCAGAGATCGGGACGAGGGTGCCAGACGGTGCCTTGTCCCTGAGAAAGTAGGTCGTCTCTCAAAGGGATCTGCCAAGGGAGGGCCGTCGCGAGGAGGGAGAGCTCTGATATCCAGGTTCGGTTGGGCCAGAGGGGCGCAACTAACAAAACCTGCTCCTCGTCCTCCCTGACCTTGCACATTAACTGCGCGATCAGGCTCACTGGGGGAAACGCATACTTGCGTATGCCCCGAGGCCAGCTGTGGGCCAGTGCATCCGTGCCGAGAGAGCCCTCGGTCAGGGAATAAAACAACTGGCCATGAGCGTTCTCGGGGGAAGCAAACAGATCGATCTGGGCCTCCCCGAATCGCGCCCATATCAGCTGGACAGACTCGGGGTGGAGTCTCCATTCTCCAGAGTGAATCTGCTGCCTTGAGAGCACATCGGCTGCACGGTTGAGCATACCTGGGATGTGAATGGCGCGCAGCGACTTCAGCCGCAGGTGACTCCAGAGGAGCAGACGGCGGGCGAGCTGAGACATGCGGCGAGAGCGCATACCCCCCATGCGGTTGATATACGCCGCCGCCGCCGTACTGTCCGTCCTGACCAGCACGTGTTGCTGCCCCAGCACCGGAGAAAAACGGCGGAGAGCAAGGAACACTGCCAACAGCTCTAGGCGATTGATGTGCCAATGCAGCTGGGCACCTACCCACAGGCCCGCAGCTGCATGCCCGCGACACACGGCTCCCCAGCCTGTGCTGGAAGCATCTGTCGAAACAACAACATGACTGGACGCCTGTCCCAGAGGCACACCGGCCTGCAGGAACGAGGGTTCGTTCCAGGGGCTGAGGGTGCGGCGACACAGCGCAGTAACAGAGACTCGGTGTGTGCCCGCATGCCATGCGCGTCTCGGAACTCGATCTTGAAGCCAGTGCTGAAGTGGTCTCATATGGAGCAATCCGAGCGGCGTGACGGCCGCAGCGGAAGCCATATGCCCCAGGAGCCTCTGAAAATATTTCAGTGGGACCACTAACTTGCTGTCGAGCTCCCTCAGACAGTTCAGCAGCAGGCGAGCGCGCTCTCCGGAGAGGCGCGCTACCATGGTGACCGAGTCCAGCTCCATCCCGAGAAAAGAGATCCTCTGCACCGGGGCGAGTTTGCTCTTTTCCCAGTTGACCTGCAACCCCAATAGGCGGAGATGCCGGAGCACCTCGTCTCTGTGCGCAGTCAATTGCTCCCGAGAGTGGGCTAAAATCAGCCAGTCGTCGAGATAATTGAGTACGCGGATGCCCGCAAGCCGCAGAGCCGCTAGGGCACCCTCCGCGAGTTTGGTGAAGACCCGCGGAGACAGAGAGAGCCCGAAGGGGAGGACCTTGTACTGCCATGCTCGACCTTCGAACGCAAACCGCAGAAACTGACGGTGGCGTGGAAGAATGGAGACATGAAATACGCGTCCTTCAGGTCTATGGCTGCAAACCAATCCTGAGGACGAACGCATCGGAGGATGCGCCTCTGCGTAAGCATTCTGAACGACAGCTTGTGAAGGCAGCGATTCAAAACGCGCAGATCTAGGATTGGCCGTGACCCACCGCTCTTTTTGGGTACGATGAAGTACGGGCTGTAAAACCCGCTCTCCATCTCGGCTGGAGGTACCGGCTCGATTGCACCTTTCGCCAGGAGGGCAGCAATCTCCTCTCGCAAGACAAGGGCGGACAGGGGATAGACCCTGGTGAAATACACGCCCGTAAACCTGGGAGGCCGTTTGGAGAACTGTAGTTCGTAGCCGAGTCTGACCGTGCGTATGAGCCATCGCGAGGGGCTGGCCCGTGCTAACCAGGCAGGCAGAGCCCTCGCTAATGACGTCATCGCAGCAATCGTTGACGTACCCGCGGAGGGGCAGCGAGGAGCGGGTGTGCTGATCCGGGGAGCGCGAGGGTCCCACAGAAGAGCTGGAGGAGAGCGATTCGCTCTGGCTCCGCACCCTGACTCCGGAGGGGGGGCTTGGGGGCTGGGAGAAGGGAGACCGTCCCCCCAGCGCCCGTGAGCCGCTGGCGGAGCATGCAGACCCTGCGAGCTGAGAGGCGGCGCGTCCCAGGCTGGCAGGGCCTGCAGTGCCCGTGAGCCACTGGCGGAGTGCACCGAACCTACGAGCTAGAGAGCTGAGCTCAAACTGGCAGATTTCGGGCTGTCACCTCTGGAGAAGTGGAAAAGTGCCCTTTCATTTCATGGCAGTAAAAAGTGCCGTTGGAAATGGCACCCCGCCCTCCAGCGGGGAAAGAGCAAGTTCCCTCCTCTCCAGATGACCTGTCCCAGGGACGCTTCGCGGTCCGTTGCCAGACTTAGCGGCGTTCCGGGCAGGGGGAGTGGCCTGCTTCCGAGGTGCTCGACGCGCTCGCTTCGCCAGAGGCGAGTGCGGGGGCGGTGCAGCTCTCGTAGGCGGGCGCCTTCGGCGAGGAGCAGGTATGGATGGCACGGCGGGCGGAGCGGGCTTACGGGGCCGCCGATTAGACATCACCCATCAGACTGCTCTCTCACTGCCTCGAATTCCTGGGTGAATTCGCAGACTGTGTCGCCGACTAGCTTGGGATATGGGCGAGTCAAGAAAGCGGACTTTGTCAACTTCGCGCATATCACCAAGTTTTGTTAGAGGTGGGGCTTCTGGACCACTAGTGTGGACATCGTCCTCCCCAGAGCACACGCAGCGGACTTAGTAGTCCGAAGAGCTTAGTCGGCTGCGGTGCGAAGCTCATAGGCCTGGGTTGGACCCACCCTCGTGCAGCTCAGCCAGCGCCTGCGCTTGGTAGCGCTGGACGGTGGCTATCGCATGCAAGGCGGATGCAGCCTGGTCCGTAGCTTTGTAAGCTCTAGCTCCGAGGGAGCCGAAAACTCACAGGCTTTGGATGGGAGACAAAGCAGACCCCGCCAAGAAGAGGCGCTGTGCGGATTAACCACCATAGCACACTCAACCTGAGGAATCGCCACATACCCCCTGGCTGCTCCACCACCAAGAGTGGTGAGGGTGGAGGGACACGCAGCACGAGCAGAAAAAGGTGCTCTTTAAGACCGCGCGAGCCTACTGTGCGTCGCCGGGAAGAAGGGAACGCCCCTCTAGTCGGTCCGGCCGCGGAGCTGGGGGATAAACCATCTCCAACCCACGGCCAAAGCAGCCCGGGAAAGCACGGCTAACACGTCCGTTTCAGTATCCGTTTTGACAGCGCTCACCTGCCCGAAGGGGGCGAGCGGGTCCGGATCATCGTCGGACAATGAAAGCCCACCCTCCGATGTCGCGGAGGACATCTGATCTCCGGTGACAGCGAGCGTGAGAGCTACCATCTGATTAGACGGATCACTCCCAGCGCCCGAAGCTTGGATGGAGCGCTTGGAGGAGCGAGAGGTCCGCGAGCCCTTAGGCGGCGGATTATCTCTCGCTGGAACCCTCAGATCTGCCCGAGCGCCCGCTGCAGAACAGGAGGCGACTGGGGCGGCTTGCTCTCTCACGAGAGTTTGCCGCGATCTCAACTGCGCGACGGTCATGGCATCGTAGTGACGACATGAACCCCGAGCACCACATTAACATGCTGGACCCCCAAACATGTAATGCAGTGATCGTGCCCATCATCCGGAGCCAGGAAACCCCCGCAACCAGAAACGCACAGTCGGAGCACCGTCCTGAAAAGGACGTGCTGCACGACTGTGTTGCTCTTTTAGGATGCTTTGCAACAATACGCACCGCTCTGGAGGACCGGACCCAAAGGGACGCCAGGCAAGGGAGAAACCCAGCTCGACCATCTGCCGCTGCGTGGACTCGCTCTGGACCGGGAGACACTCGTTCGCTCGAAGTGGCTGTAGACAGCAGGAGGAACCCTCATGAAGCTCGATCAGAAAAGTCTCTGAAGCGAAAAGGATAGCGTCTGCTGGCGCCAGGTGAGCTTATATACTCAGTTGATTGCTTATGCCGCTCACCTGCGCAGGCTTGCGCTGCCAATTCATTCTTAATTGGCCCGTTCAATACTCTTTCAGACGAGTAGCTTCTGAACCGAATCTCCCATACGTGGATTTTAACAATCAAATCCACTTATAGTGCTTCCGTTCCCCCCGAAGGGGAACCATGCTTACACCCCTACTCTTTTTGAAAAATGCCATGGGATTTTCTATGACCACAGAGAGTCAGTACCTCAGTTTAACATCTCATGCGAAAGATGGCGCTCACTGACATTATAGTGTGCCCTTCACTATACTGGGGCATTAGGACTTACACAGACCACAGGTTGAGCGCTCCCTGCTGGCCTCACTAACACCACTTCCAACAGCAACCTGGTTTTCCCATGAGGTCATCCATCCAGGTAATGACCAGGCTCAACCCTGTTTAACTTCAGTGAGTGGCCAATCTTGGGTTGCAGAGTGATATGGCTATAGCCGTATCCATCAATATAACTATTTCATATACCATATCACATACATCACAGCCCTTTACAACACACATAAATATGATTACACAGGTAAACCCACCAACTAACCAATTTATCAACTGCAATTCTACAACTACACAAACTTAGTGCCATTCACGTTAGAAATTACATAACTGGGGACTACTTTCTGTAATATCACTGCCTGCTTCAGCAATTGTAAGCCAGCAAAGTTCCCATCCTACAATTCTTATGCATATCAATGTAGAAAATTGCAACCTTTCGTTTTATGTTGGTCTTAGTACATGATGTAACTACAGATGCTAATGGTCTAATCTGATTCAATGATCTATGCTAAGCTAAGCTAAAAGTGCTCCCGTCAGACCTGGAGTTGGGCTTAATGGATTCAAAACTGGTCAAACTCAACTGTCCAACTCTAGGGGAGCTTTAAAATGAGACTATTTTCAAACAAAAGATGCGTGTTCTTTTAAGTTAATGAACTATGGGCATAATTATAAAAATGTTCAAGTGTCAAAGTTATAACAGGTTAGCCAATCGCTTTTTAACAGTGTATACACCATTATTTACAGGACAGCAGGTGCTTTATAGGAACACAGTTAATGGTTTTGCGATGTTTATCTCCCTCACAAACACTCTGCGAAGCTGCTTCTGCTTTTGGACAAACCGTTGCGCCTGTTGCTTAAGAAAAAGAGGACATTGCACCCTTTCTGGCTGGAAAACAACCTGCGACATGCAACACCCACAGCTGTGAAGATGATTTGTGAAGTTTAACCCACAGCTTCTTGGTTGTTGTTTTTTTTTGTAACCATTGTAAAGCTAATCATAAAGACGATGGCTTCAGTGAGGACACCTTGCGTCTATTCACGTCTCCTAATAGGATGACAAGGCGAGGCCACTCCACCCCAAAAGCACAATACGTGTCATTTCCATTTCAAGGCCTCTTTTTTGCTGTTGCATTATGGATCACGGCATAATTGAATATCAATTCGGCGACCTATAACGAACATCGGGGATTTGTTACGCCAGGGGTTGTTTATTGGCAATGCTGGTGGTCAATAAGAGACACTTGAGTGTTTTCTTGGGTGCACTTTTTGTTTTTTTTGGCGACTCTGTGTGGAAGTAATTACTGTCTTTTAAGTGATGCGGGGAAAGAGATCTGTGGCCGTTACCATGGAGTGGGACATCATGGCAACCAAACCGGCTTAGCTGTCCCTTAGTCACTGTGTAAACTTCGCTTGGTATAGAAAAACACCTCTGGTTGAAATTAATCATGTGTTAATTTCAACTTTTATTGATATTTGAATGTGAATTATATCATTGTAGGTAACTGGTGGTTAAAGCCAACATCAGAATTAGCAATACACTTTCTTTAATGTATGTTATTGATTTTAAATCAACAATATGCAGTTGAAGTCAGAATTATTAACTCCCCAGTTCATTTTTTCCCCAATTTCTGTTTAACGGAGAGAAGATTTTTTCAGCACATTTCTAAACATAATAGTTTTAATAGCTCATCTCTAATAACTGATTTATTATATATTTGCCATGATGACAGTCAAAATTATATTATACTAGATATTTTTCAAGACACTTTTATACTTTTATATATTAATATGACATTTAAAGGTTTAACTAGGTTAATTAGGTGAACTAGGCAGGTTAGGGTAATTAGGCAAGTTATTGTATAATGATGGTTTGTTCTGTAGACAATCAGGAAAAAAATATAGCTTAAAGGGGCTAATAATTCTGTCCTGAAAATGGTGTTTAAAAAAAATTATAACTGCTTTTATTCAAGAAGAAATAAAACAAATAAGACTTATTCCAGAAGAAAAAATATTATCAGACATACTGTGAAAATTTCCTTGCTCTGCTAAACATCAACTGGGAAATATTTTAAAAAGAAAAAAAAAATCAAAGGGGGGCTAATAATTCTGACTTCAACTGTACATTTAGCCTTTGTAATCTTTTATTACTGGCGGTTCATTCCGCTGTGGTGACCCCTGATAAATCAGAGAAGTTGAAGGAAAATTAATGTATCTTTTATTAGATTTTTGATAGAAGTTTATGCACACACGCATTTGTAAATGTAACACTTTCAATCAGCTAGGATGTGTTAAATTGATTAAATATTGATTAAATTAATCAATGAATGCAAGAAAAGTATGGTTTCTATTGTAAAAAATGTATAATTTTTTAGCATTGTTAATAATTTACCAACAAAACTATTAAAGACTATTAAATCTATACTCTAGTATAAATATAAAAATACATGAATAAATATATTATTTTAAAAACTAATAAAACTATAAAAACCACAACCACACTATAACAATAATACAAACTAAAATAAAAGGAATTACAAATTATTAAAAGAAAAAACTAAATTTAAACAATAAATAAAAATACAATAGTTACACAGTGATATTAAAATGACCCTGCTGGAGATTTCCAAGGAATTAAAGACATTTAAAAATATTAGAGTATTATTATTGCCGTTTTACTTTAGCTTTGTCCAAATAAATCCAGCTTTGGTGAACATAAAAACAAGAAGTGACTCCTAACTCTAATAAATCAGTTGATTTGGCAGAAGATATTTTGATCTCATAGCATTAAGTAACAGTTCATTATCTCTACTATTTTGTTTACTACTGTATATAAAGAGAAATGAGAGAAAGTCAACTTTTAAGTCAGCATGAAATCAAAACAACATATTTGTTTCTTTCTTAAAATGCATTTCTGGTATTGTTGCATCAGATTCGTTCATCTAAATTATTATTATTATAAACATTTCCCTCTGCATTTTCTTCAGATTTTTTTTCTGAGCAAATCT
This sequence comes from Danio rerio, assembly GCF_052040795.2. Lineage (NCBI taxonomy): Eukaryota > Metazoa > Chordata > Actinopteri > Cypriniformes > Danionidae > Danio > Danio rerio. The sequence continues at coordinate 8,770,967 of NC_141045.1, read as the reverse complement.
CTGATGCTGCAGGAACTTGAATTAGATTAAAACAGAAACGGATGGCAATGCCACCACCTGCTGGATAACGCCAATAAAACCGATGCATTAATTAAATATTAAACTGCATAAACAATGCAGAATCGCATTTAAAAAGAGAAATGATACAAACTGAGCATTAATATTTAGTAATATTTACCTGCCTTATAAATCTGTCAAATATATATAATAATGGCAATAAAACCAATGCATTAATTAAAGTTAGACTCTACACACATTGCAGAATCCCAATTAAAAAGAGAAGGGATGGAAATTGAGCACTAAAATGTAGAAATATTTACCTGCCCTGATAAATATATGTAAAGTATATAGATTAACGGCATTAAAACCAATGCATCAATTAAATATTACTCTCTATAAACATTGTAGAATCCCAATTACAAAGACAAATGATAGAAATTGAGCACTTAAAATATAGTAATATTTACCTGCACTAATAAATTTGTCAAATATATAGATTTACGCCAATAAGACCAATGCATTATTTAAATATTAGACTAACATTGTAGAATCCTAATTAAAAAGAGAAATGACAGAAATTGAGTACTTAAATGTAGTAATAATAACCTGCCTGATAAATCAATGTCAAATATATAGATTAACGCAAATAAAACCAATGCATTAATTAAATATTAGACTCTAACAATACAGAATCCCAATTAAAAAGAGAAATGACAGAAATTGAGTGCTTAAATGTAGTAATAATAACCTGCCTGATAAATCAATGTCAAATATATAGATTAACGCAAATAAAACCAATGCATTAATTAAACATTAGACTCTACAAACATTGCAGAATCCCAACTAAAAAGAGAAGTGATAGAAATGGAGCACTAAAATGTAGTAATATTTACCCTCCTTGATAAATTTGTCAAATATATGGATTAACGCCAATAAAACCAATTAAATATTAGACTCTATAAACATT